>NC_073695.1:213784228-214088811 GCF_029784165.1 Wyeomyia smithii
CTCAGAAACTACACAACCGATTTGATCAATATTAATATCAGATGAGCGGGCTAGTTAAGGGTTAACTGATGAATTATGATTGAATACGTGGTTTCAAAGTTTGGCTGCCCTATACGTTCCCATTTCATTTGATTATAATTGAACTTGAGCCATCGTTATGTAATAAATTGTTAATAAAACAACGAAAGACTATTATTTCAAAGACTACATGACTAATTTGAACATAACTAGTGTCATACGAACAAGTCATCTCTCAAACTTACAAATAACAAACTTCATAACAATTTGATATGTGGCTCAAAAGTTATGGAAAGAAAAGAAATTCAAAGGCTATTTAAAACTATACCTGCTGTGATTGATATATGTGGTCTCAACATAATTTAAATGTGGTTTTGTACTATTTGAACGTTCCAAATTCAATGATTCCTTGCGATGTGTTTAAAGTCTGCAAATGCACGACGAATCGGCCATAGGATATAACCAAAGTCAAAAGACAAATCGTTTGAAATGAATGGTTTTATCGAAATGACAAAATCTTCGACTTTTGGCTTCTGTACATCGCCTTAATTCTGAATATATTCATATTGGGTGGTATTCGGTCATTTTCAGCAGATTTTCTGGTTTCAATCTGACACCGGAAATACCCATATTGGGAGGTATTTAGTTATTTTGGTTGTTTTCCAGAAACTAACAGTGGTCGTCTTTAAATTCAAAATGGTGTCAAGGGTCAATGTTTGGTTCCTATGCATCTTACGGAAATATCCATGTTGAGTATTATTTGGTCATTTTCGACTGTTTCCTATAAGTTGCCATTTAGCGATTCAAAATGGTGCCTGAGGTCAATTGTTAGCTCATTGCATCATTCTGGCTCCACAGATACTCATATTGGATGGTATTTGGTTATTTTAGGCTGTTTTTCACTAACCGGAAGTCGCCATCTTGGATTTCAAAATGGTATTTAAAATTATTTCTGGCCTCTGAGCGTCATTCTGGTTGAAGAAACACCCATATTGGGTGTCATTCGATCATTTTCCGCTGTTGGCCAGGAACCGGAAGTCGCCAACCTAGAATCCAAAATGGGGTCTGTGGTCGATTTCAGCAGCTGTGTATCATTTGTTACCACTAAAAACATTCACCTGCCAAATATGGTTCCATTTAGTTGATTAGTTCGCGAGATGTGCAGAAATTTGTGCAGACACATGTGCTTCCATAAGAGGGAGGGGCGTCGAACCATTATGGACATATTTATTACCCTTTAAAACATCCACATGCCAAATTCGGTTTCATTTGCTTGGTTTGTTCTTGAGTTGTGCAGAAATGTATGTTTCATTTGTATCGGACCCCTCCTTTCCAGAAGAGGGAGGGGTCTCAAACTATCATAGGAACATTTATCGGGACCAAAAACCCCTGCATACAAATTTTCACGTCGATCGGTTCGGTAGTTTTTAAGCCTATATGGATCAAACAGCCTGACAGACCGGACTACATTTTTATATGTATAGATTACAACATCAATATTTTGAAAACCTAAAGAGTGAATATACATTTATTGGATTGAAGCGTTCGTGTAAATCTATTTTTACAAATAAAAGTTTAAATGAGAAAGGCTGGGTCGGACCGCTAGGTGGATTAATTTAGGTTTTTTTTTGTTTTTAAAGAGGCTTTGCCTAATTTGGCATTCGCCTCTGATTGGACTATTACCGGTTCATTCTCCGTCCAGTCGGCTGATTAGAGATGCACATTTGGTTTGTTTATATTTGGTACCGGTTTAAACTAGCAGACATCAGAAATGCTGTAGGGACCACGCGCGAGTGTGTGTGTGGTTTAATTCACTAGAGCACAAGACTGCTCAACTTCCCGATTTCAGACCGATTCCAACCAACAAACAACAATACTATGCTACAAGATGTGGTTCTGATTTATACCAATATACCACCGGAAGGCCGTTCGGACCACTCACAAATATATGCCCTAAAGTAATCAAATACAACCGATATTCAAAATATGTAATGATAAAAATGATAATTATTATTAATTATTTAATTAATTAACATATCTAATTCAATGGGATGGTAATACCTATCAAACCTTGCTGTACTGTTTGAGCTATTCTCAAATTGACTAGGAATATTAGACTGAGGGACGGCTTGTTGTTAGATTTGGACAGGTGTAATTTCTTCCATCGTCGTTCTCCAGAGTTTGAAAATCACTAGCACTTCTATAGGGGAACAAAAGAAACTGTGTACTTATCTATTGATAGCACCGAGACCCACGTCGTACCGTGCTGGATCGAAATCCGTACACCTAAGCACATGATAATCTTCGACGGTCAATATAAAATCAAGAAATCACATATTGCTTTAAACTGACATGTTTACTTATAGGTCTACTTATATTTTATCACTATTTTCCAGTAAAATGATTAAAATCACTCCGAAACTGGAAAAAATCATGTTTAAATAGAACATGTTTTGAATCGAAATCCGTACACAGTTTTTTGTCTGAATCAAAACCCGTACACTTTTGAATCGAAATCCGCACACACGCGATATAGACTGGATCAAAGTCCATACAACAATAAATCAAACTCCGTATAGATGAAGAAGTACAAAAATGAACATCTTTTATTTATAATTTATCTTTAAATTACCGAATAAGTATATTTTGAGAATCAACTGGCTCCTAAAGTTTCACACGGTTTTCTAATTTTTGATATCAGCTGAAAGGGTGCAATTTTCGTAGCGTTTCGTAGTAACCGGAACGCCGGAACCTCTCGAAGCTTCCCGGTACGACTTTCCCTTGCGCACCTCAGTCACAGCTCGTTTAAAATTGTTTGCCGTATATTTATACTTGTTTTCTTCTATTATATGCTGAAAACAAGAAGAAAGTTCAACAATATATGCATGATACACACGCTGTACGGATTTCGATTCAAGCAAATAAAAAGAATCAAAATCCGTACGGCAGAGTTTTTGTTGAATAAATACAACTTACACTATTTATTAGAAAATATACAGCTCGAAAATGACAAAGACTTACCTTTTCCATCAATTTTAAAAAGATTCACAGAGTAAAACACTTATATCCCACTTGAAAATCGTTTTTATCTGAAGAACGTTTCCTTAGTAAATTCTCTAACGATACAACGAAATGACAACTGAAACCGATACACTATTGATTTTTTATTTTTAATATTTCTATTTCATGGCCTACTGGCGCATAGTTTAATTTAACAGAAGGCCAACAACTCAACGGATATGTACATGTAACTATCATATGAATTTTTACTTTTTTAATGCTTGAAACTGAAGAAAAACATCACGGTGTACGGATTTCGATACTGTACGGGTTTTGATCCAGCACGGTACAGCAGAGTTTAACCGGGGAAGCAGCACAGCAAGAACGATGATCCTGCTCCATGATCTAAATGTCGGTCCTACCAAGAACTTGGATCTTGGAAAAGGATTGTGAGCCACGCACAAGGCGCTCCGGTATCCGGACAGTCAAGATAGGCAACTATTCCAATTATAACGATAACTGCCGGCTTATGTACAAAACAAAATCGGAAAAACGCGAGAATATAGACACTAAACTTTTTCTCAACCGTTCTTGGTCACAGTTTGCTTCGATCTTCTCAGCTTCTTGAGTAGATGCGGTTTATGCAAAAAAAACATTTTCTGTTCCGCCAGGATCAGCTCAAAAAATTCTGCTAAAAACCCATTCCTGGAATTATTTGAAGTGGCATAGGCGCGTCTCATTTGAAGGGCCAAGCTTCATTATAACCGTGCCTAATAACCAACGTGGTAAAGTGGGATGTGCAGTTTAGAGGTGTACGTATTTTCCAAACGTAACGGTTTAACTCTAAAATAGGCGTGCATTACAGTGACAGATTTGGTTCCGCACAATTCAGCTGTTTGAACAATAAGTCCAACGTTTTTCTCGTTATTCATAACAATTTGTATAATTAAAGAACAATGTATCATGATCGGTACAGTTTAGACTATTTTCATGGTGCATAGATCTTACGTCACATTTTTACCATTGATATTGCATGAAATCATAAACAAATAATATTTATCGAAACAATCAGAAACAATAATTTATAGTAAATTTATCTCATCATAGAAATTGTATCATGTTTTTCTAACAAGAACTTTTCCATGAATTGAACCTACGTGAATTCCTTCGTTATGCAAGGCCAAGTGAAGCGATAACGTCTCTAAAGTAAGCTGTTCCGATCATGATACAAAACAGGCCTTCGCATTTCACCAATATTTCCAACTTTAAAGCAGTTATTTTGCACAAGGAGTGTTTCTACATGGAATAAACATGTTATTGAAGCATTTTCCTGAAAAATATACTCAAAAATGTATCATATTTTTTATTTTTCAAGAATAGGTTATGAAACTTTCTGAACATCATCAGAAGCAACTGTACTGGTAAATATTTGAAATAACTTTCCGTTAAAAAGTGGAAATAAATCTCGCATATGAAAAACTGTTCCGATCATTTCGTACTGGTCCGATCACGATACAACACCCTATAACAAGAAGCGGAATTAAATTTATTGACACAGTTTGCAATTTGTACTTGGAAGTCTGTTAGCGCCCCAATTTAGTAATGACAAATAGAATTATCTGTAATTGATCTTCAGTATGCTACTAAACTTTTCATTAGAATTTATTTCTCTTCCATGTTATGTCGAGTAGTGTGGTCCCCGTGGTCCTGTGGTTAGCGATGTCGATCGGCTAGCTCTCCCACACGGTTGTGATATTGGATTCGATTCCCGATCATGTCGAGGATCCTTTCGAGCTAGAAATTTCCTCGACTCAGCACTGGGGCACGGTGTATCGTTGTACTTATCCTAGAACATACAAAATGTGCCAAAAACAATATCGATAACGAATTCTCTTAACTAATATGTTTGATTGGGACCGCTATTAGTCCCAGAAGCTAGCGTGCAATATTGTAGTTATATCGAGTACAAGACAATTCTAGCTATTATATGATTGCCACTTTGCAGTATAGTGAAAGTAGAGGTTCGAGTTATCAAATAAAACAAAAAAAAAATAACCGAACTACTCCAATAACCTTTATAACATAAAACTAAGTCAATATCTGAAGCTAGTCTCATAACAATACCTGTTACAAAGCCTTTCGTGTGAAGCAGCCATTAAAATACATCCAGGTCCAGCCATTTAAATACATCCATTTCAAATAGATCCAGGTTTTGACAAATGAGATTGGTCACAAATTTGGCCAATGAATCATTTTTGCTGACAAAGTAATATTATTCATTGAATAATACAAAATAAAAATATAGATGTTTTTTTCTTGCACGCCTTGCGTTGTACAATGAAATCAACCATGCGCCCTCTCTCATTTTTAATTAGATGGGGGCGCCTCACTCATCAAGAAACTCGATCCAAGAATCTTTGGATTATGCATTTTTCAACACATCTTCGGAAACATGTATTTTTTAATATTCTCTCGGTATAAGTTTATAATTGCTATAAAAATAAAAATGAAGATCAATTAATGGAGCATCTGAACAAAAAAATTTGGAATATTTATAATTTCAAATGCTCTTACCCACGTGTTTTTATAGCTAATTTTATGTGAATTTATTTGTTCATCAATCATTCGTATTTTCTATATTATAGTATTTCAATTTTACCATATTTTGTATAAAAAAGTTAAATTTATAAAATAAAAATTAACAATGCAAAGTTTGTTAATTACACCATGCCATTATACAAAGTTTCTTTAGATCCTAAGACGATACAAATGAACTGACAAGATAAAACAACTGGAACATCTGAAAGAACCGGATAACAATACAACTCTTACATTTCATATAAAACTAGTACTTTTGACTTTGGCTGTTCCCAGGCCCATATTTAAGAGGGGGGGGGGCGAAGGGGGTAAATGCCCCGGGCCTTCCGACACAAGGGGCCCCTAGCCTCTTTTTGCTCGTGACCTTCCAGCGAAGCGTCAAATCATTTCAAAATTTAAAATTTTCTTACCTCTCATTTTTTAAGAAAAGAGGGCCTCACGAAAATATCTGCCCCGGGCCTCCCAGCACTTAAATCCGACCCTGGTTGATCCGAAACAACTTTATTATAGCAAACGTAGTTTGTTTTAAAACTAGAAATTTGATTTGATTACAAAGTTTCCCAGCCAGGAGAATTCTTCTATCTGGTAACCTCTCAACTGGACTAATCAGCCAGACATCGTATGTTCGAAACCTGGCTCTGGAGAGACTGTTAGTGTCAGTTGGCCGGGAAGTCTGTGTATAATAAACAGAGGGTCAAGTTTCAATAGCGGAGTTTAGCTCAAAGGCTTTGCTTGGATTGTATCTGGTAGTCATTATTATATTTCACACGATATGGCGCTACATCCCAATATCGTTTATTTGAAATAAAATCTCGCCTAGATCTAAGTCGAAACAGAAGTTGACAAACAGAAATCAGTTTTGCCAGAGCCTCTCGAAAGATATTCCTCAACAAAGAATTTATTGTTCTGCAATTGATATTGTTCCTTTAGTGCTTATCAGTCAATAAATATACCAGTATCAATCACTGGAGAATAAGCACACTTCAATCCCATTCTCTCTCGCATTAGAAAACAATCGTAATCATCAATCGTCCTTCGATACGAGCAGTATAACAGTTTGAATTTCTTTTGTTATCTTCAAAGGTTAATCAGTATTGAAAGATTCAGACAAGCAATCGATTTTCACACGATAATGTACTTCTATCAAAAATGTCCCCTAGGATCACGTACGGTCAATAAACTAGAAATAGACTTTTCAGCTACCGTAATGCAAGTTGCTTCGGTACACTCACGTCTCGTTCACAGGGTACTAGCGCACGTGAGGGTGTAGTAGACATAAAAGCTTTTCATAACAATATCGTGTCTCGGAGAAGGGGGTGCCGATTGACAAACATTTAGAAAAAAATTAAACAACTTCATAACCGAAGTGATCTTCCCGAATAAATAATCATTAATGGCCATATTATCAGATCATTTGACTCCTCAGAAGTGTATATTTTGAAGCATGAGACGGCCACAACCGCATACCTTGTATTAAGCCTGCTAGAGCAAAAATCCCATCTGGTCTAGCGCATTTTGATTGACGGATTAGCAATTTTCCAGTGAGACCGTTCGAAACGAAAAACCACCCCGGTTGTGGTTGGCTGTCTAACTGCTGTACTACAGGATACAGATAATTGAAACTGGCACGATGTTTGCAGTGAGGGATGCAATAAGAAAAAAAAATTCCGTCACTTAGGTCAAATCCCTCTTCGGAAGGAGTTTCAACACAATGGCTAGTATAGTTTATTGATAATTAGCCTTTAAAATGTATTCAATGTGCAAAAAAAAAATATTTTTTTCATAAACTATCTACGGTGACTGCCGTCCAACAGCGACACTTTATCATTCGCGCAAGTTTATCACCCCTTCGGTGCGCGGCGCACTCAATCCCCGCCGGCCACCCACCCCACAATCAGCCGGCACTGACAAAGCGTTTCCTCTTTATAAAAGTTGAACGTATAATTTTCGCCAAATTCACTCACCTGCCTTACGTGTGGCAGAAAGGATCACGCCGCCGCCGGTGCCGTACGGGTGTCGGATCTATTATTATTGATAATATCGTAGGTGTTTGATTGCGAGTGTGTTGATTGAAAGCCGTCGGAACGTGAATTGCTTGTGTACGATATAATTACTCAATTCATTAAGGGATACAATAGAACAATTCATCGCGGTTGGTGTATGTGCTCGTGTGTACAACGGAACGGAAGTACCGGATGACGTACAGACTGTTTGCTGTTATGAACTGCGAAATCTAGCGTAGCTGCTGATATAAATCGTCTGCGTTATCATCGCCAGTTGTACTGATTGTAGAATGCAACTAAATAGTTATTTGTGCCATTACGAGAAGTGTCACAGTTACTGAGAAATGATTGTTTGAATGTGATGGAAAATAATTTATTAGCACAAACGAAACAATTAATCCGTAGTTACCCGAATGATATGCATTATGTGTTTAAACAGCCTTGGATTCCGTAGAAATGTAGACCCAAATTTTACTTGCCGATGAAATATTCCCAATAATTCCATTTATTGTATCAGCTGTGAATAGTTGAACACGCAGTTTTTCTGAATTAAAATAACACAGATACTCCATACTACACATTAATAATTTTAAATAATCGAAAGTAATCTCAAATATCGCTTACTGATATATGTATATAAACTGTCGGAAACCATCAACAATGTGAATCTCTCTTTGATCTGCGCCCATATCACAGTTGCATCCCATTTTCAAACTCATCAAATTTCGTATGGCAGTCTAAAATCTATCGTTACGTGTAATAATTAAAATTTTACTTTCTTCTTCTTTCCTTTTTTGCTGAACATTCAATATTACAGCACATTGAGTGATACAGAACGCAGCACTACGAACCGGTAAGAAATTCCCAGATCTCGATATTAGCTGAATAAAAAATCCCGCTCCCTTTAGCCGCAAATAGGCTATAAATAATCCAACATCACTACACATCAAACGAGGTCGACAACATTCGGGGTACTTTTTTATGTGTCTCTCGAATACTAGGGGAAAGTAGGTAAAGACGGACACTGCGGGTAAGATGGACACTTTTAATATTTCACAAACTAGAATGTATTATGATAGTTGAGTGATGCGAATACCTTATTTATAGTGTGTTAATGCTTTTGAGTTGCATTATCGGTTTTCAGCAAGCATACTGTCAAATTTGTAAGTAAAACAAAGAATATTTTCGTGAACGCGCAATTTGATGTAATTTTTATTCCACGGAAAATAGTGAAAAACTCGTGAAACTTACGTGTTTTCATTTGTTCACAATAGTGAAGTGATTAATTAGTCTTTCCTTGGTTTACTAGTGGAAATCCAGCAGATTTTCATGTTCCGATGAAGAGCTACGATCGTTTGAAAAATTTACAACCAGGTCGGGCAAGACGGACACACTAAGGTAGGTAAAGATGGACACACGGATTTTCCAAGAATTTTCACATAGAGCATCTGTTGTGTACTACAGATGTTCACAAAGTACACCCGCGAGAGAAACCAGCAGATATTAATCACTCAGCAGTTAGAACAGGTCATAAAGGCGGAGAATTTTCGCCTTCATCGAAACCCATCCTCTCAAACTGTTCACGTGATGTATAGATGGACTCTAATAACGTAGAGTAATGTATGGCCATCACTTAACACATAAGTCAAAAGAATACTTAACGTACTACATCTTTTTTGTGAGTGTCCACCTTTACCTTCGTAGTGTCCATCTTACCCACCCTAAGTGTCCGTCTTTCCCAACCATGACAAAAAACAGCAATTTGTAGTCTTATTTCTGAAGACCCAAAACACATAAAACTTGGAGGAAGTTCACTAAAACCAAAAATGATTATGAAAACAAATGACCTTAAGTTTCAATTTGTATGACTACTGCGATCTAAATAGCAATAACTAAGTAACTATTTAGATAAAACCTTAGGGTGTCCGTCTTTACCTACTTTCCCCTACATAGCAATTGGTTGGGAAAACCCACGCCACAGCACTACTTTGTACTAAAGTTTTGGGAACCCCACCGCTTCGGAAATTGCATTTAATCCGTTTCAGATATTATCCTTTCTTCTGCAACATTCAACCGAAATTATCTGGCCGTTTATTCTGAGGGGTATACAATCATTTCGCATTCAGTCAAAGAGTGATTGAAATTTACGTGTAAATTTTTCTCAAAAAGACTTCGGCTTAGAGGTTCTACAGTCGTTGAATATTTAGCCAACATTAACGTTAAGATCAAAGCTTTAAATTTAAATCATGATCGTAGAATGATAATTCATGAAAATTGGCCATTTGTCAAACGACATTTTATTTTTAGTATGCTGATAAGAGCTGTTCACTGTTATCAATTGAACTTGCACCAGCGTCAACTAGCATGATGGATTGGTGAGCAAAATGCCAAATATCAGTGAATAATTTATTGAGGTATCAAACGCAAATACGGTAATAACTGGTTGGCGGTGTCGAGTTGCCGGCTGTAATACAGTCGTTTCATCGTAAAAGTGCAACGATTCAGTTCAGGCTAATTTTTTTAGGCTAGCTTACCCGAAAAGTTTCTTATTATCACAAATTTGAGTAAATGTAATATTGAAAACAATTTTAAGTACAGGCCCCATTCGATTTTTGCAACACGTCCAAATTTTTTAAGTTGCCAAAATCGAACCACCGAACCAAACGAACGGTTCTTTACATCATATATTTTCTTTTGTAAAGTGGCCTATGATAACTTTTAGGCTCTAGATTTGGCCACTAATGGACTTGTTTTTGGGTTTCAAGTCGTTATAGGTGTCGTTTAATGGATTTTGGTTCAATCATCTCGGAGTATCCGGAACACAACTGGAATAGGTACGCATGTGGCTTATAGCGACCCAGATGCTTTATATGACCCTTGATGTAATTAGAGGTATGGTACGGCTCTAAGCACTGCTTTGATCATGGCCATAACATGCTCCGGCTATATATCCGGAACCAGTTGACCGATTCCGGCCATCCTCCTCGGCAACATGAAGGATTATGATACCTTTCTTTTGGCGGTTATTGAACCTCAATTTGTTGACAGAAAAATCGAGAAACTAAAACATGTGAATGAAAAACCGTGCGTTTTTGGCACATGTGCTAAAATCGAACAGTGCTAAAATCGAACCGTGCCAAAAACGAAACGTGCCACAATCGAACGGGGTCTGTAAATGTAACATAGTAATATTGAGCTGAGCTGAATGATTCTGCGATGAGATATGAGATTGATTGATATGACCTCTGGAATTGGTCTTCGTATACGTATTACGTACCCCAGATGGTCTCGAAGAACGATGCTGGCCTAACAAGCCAGTCGTCGGAGGTTCGAGTCTTGGCCCGGGAGAGACTGTCAGTGTCAGTAAAATTGTAGCGCTAGCCCCGCAATTTTCCTGTACACTGAATGGTCGGCTGCGAAGTCTGTGTATAAATAAACAGAAGTTCGAGTTTTGTATTGGAATGTAGCACCAACACGCAAAAGTTGGATGGTGCGTAACCAGTACAAAATTGTACGTTTTTAGCGCAATTGTTGATGTAATTCGGAACCAGTACAATGATTGCGTATTTTTAGTTTAAAATAGTTTATTTGACACGGCACGATACAAATTATGTTTAACTGAGCCAAGTACATGTTTTTTTAATTCTAAGTTAGCAGGGAAAAGAGGGAGGCACATTTTTTATATCTCGCGGCCGACTACGAGCTAGTGGGGATTTAAGGTGAGATGAGGGGAGTTACAATTTTGATTTTAACTATATTGAGTTACAGAATTCATTTATTTGTACATGGCTAAGCAGTGATTCCATTTGAGCAGTTTTGGTCTGAGGTGTCTGCGTGAACATGAAGGAGCCGAGTCTTCGTTTCAGTGTCTCCACCATGGTGTATCATTTTCATTCATTTTATGACGGGAATTGTGATATAGCAAATAGATAAAAAAAATCTAATTTTAATTCCAGCGTTTTTTATAAACCCGTATAGCTCTGTCATGTACTGGAGATCACCGCTCCCCAGAATGTCTCTAACGGGTACGCTCGGTTGTTTTCCTCGGGCCCGAAGGGAATCTATAAGCAGTGATTACTGTCTAAAAGCCCTATACGAAAGAGATGCGTGTTTAACGTGTAGTGATTGGACATAAGTCTGGACATCACGCGAATGAAGTCCCGACCTACTTCCAACCCCTTGAACCATGCTTTCGTCGATACCTTAGGAAAAATGGAATTTAGCCACCGTCCCAGTTCATCTGAGTTCCATGATAATTGCCAACTGTTGAGTGTTCTCTGACGCAAAATGCTATAAAATTCATCATAAGCAATTGGTCTTACATAAATATCGCCATCAGTAGCACCCACCTAAGCTAAAGCGTCAGCCTTTTCATTGCCCGGAATGGAACAATGAGAAGGGACCCACGCTAAGGTAACCCGGTAATTTTTATCTGTTAAAGCACTTAAAAACCGCCGTATTTTCCCCAGGAAATACGGGGTGTGCTTCACAGTCTTCATCGATCGCAGAGCCTCAATGGCACTGAGACTGTCTGTGAAGATGAAGTAGTGGTCTATGGGCAGGGTTTCGATGATCCCAAGAGAGTACTGAATAGCAGCCCCAAGCAGCAAAATTTGTTTCGATTATGAACTTTGTACATCACAGCAACAAATTCTTATGCGAAATTAAGTTGCAGTTACATCTCAGTTTCATATACAATGACAAAAAAGCGCAGGAGGTGGAGCCAATTGCAACATTTTCGTTGTTTCAACACAAGTTTCAAGAATGAAACCGCAATGTGTATGAACTAATGCATGAAATTTGATAACAACATGGTAAATGCTGCATGGTGAAATTTCAGCTACGAAGATGCATCGTAGCAGCAACTAGGGCGCAATAGAAACTTCATGGCGTTGTGGGTAGATTGTAAAATGGCAAATGGTCAGAATGGAAAGAGATTGTTTGTATAGCGATTTATCTTTGATTATTTCCAGAAATTTGAGGATTCATCTCCAGTTATCAATTTCTATTCACTTTTCTCGTTTGTACTATTTACGTCGTTTGCTGTAGAAACACTTGCAAGTCCATGGCTTAGTTTTAAATATTGCTTCCCTTAACATGCTAATGGTCATTACCAGTTTTAATTTTGCTTCTTCAATTCACCTCAGCGTGATAATGAAATTCAAAGCAATTTATCACATTTCGTTTTAGAGACCCACACTTTTTGGACGACTTCTAGTCTAAGTACCCAAAAGGTACAACGCAGTAAATAACCTCATCTCAAAAACAAATACAAGGCGAACAATCGAGCAAAAGTTGCTGTTACATGGCTTCAGCACATGACAGCAACTTTTAGAAGTATTTTTGTGTGTTTGTTTTTTGTATCTCGCAAGCATCACGTTGGCAACCTATATGCTCCACCCACTAGATCTATTCAGTGAAGGTTAGGTTTTCAAATGCCGTTTACACGTTTCAACAACAAATCCAACCTCGCGAATTACGTTGTTGGTGTGAGGATTTTTGAATCAGCGATGCAACTTTAGTTGTTGCTTGTTTCTTTACAATTTCATCGTAGTAACAAAAATTGTTTCTTAAAACCTCGGAATTTCATTAGTGCAACAAATGATCACAATTTATTTTTTTATTATGTTTCAATTGTTGCTTGGGGCAAGTTCTGCGACATACACGGAAGCAGGAGCATCGAGTTTGTAGGAGGCGGTAAAATTTTCGTGGAAAACACCGAAGCCAGTGGACTCATCTAGATTAGATCCGTCAGTATAAAACATTTTATCACAACTCACATGTTTAAACTTATTTGAAAAAAAACATAGGGATCTCTTGTGGGCGCCATTGATCCGGGATACCAATAATGTCTCCTTTCATGGTGGTGTCGAAGAATATAGCATTGTTAGAAGTATCTAAAGGTGCGACATTGAAGGGAACGTATGAAGAAGGGTTAATATCTTGAGCCATGTAGTCAAAATATAAAGTCATGAATTTAGTTTGGGATTGAAGGTCGACCAACCTCTCGAAATTTTCAATTACTAATGTGTTCATGACCGTACATCGAATTAGTAACCGGTAAGAGAGATTCCAAAAACGATGTTTCAACGGAAGAATACCCGCTAGCACTTCAAGACTCATCGTATGGGTCGACTGCATGCAACCCAAGGCAATACGCAAACAACGATATTGTATTCTCTCTAATTTTATAATGTGCGTGTTCGTGGCGGAGCGAAAGCAGAAACAGCCGTACTCAAGAACTGACAATATCGTTGTTTGGTATAACCTTAGAAGGTCTCCTGGGTGAGCACCCCACCAAGTTCCGGTAATCGTACGAAGAAAATTAATCCTCTGTTGGCATTTTTGTGTCAGATACCTAATATGATAAGCCCAGGTGCATTTAGAGTCGAACCAGACCCCGAGATATTTAGCGACTAAAACCTGAGAGATCGTTTTACCCGTTAGTAGGAGCTGCAGCTGAGCTGGGTTATGCTTCCTAGAAAAAACGACCAGCTCAGTTGTCTCCGGAGAGAATTCGATACCCAGCTTAAGAGCCCATTCAGACAAATTGTCTAAGGTATCTTGCAATGGTCCTTGCAGATCGCTAGCCTCGCTACCAGTAATGGATACAACGCTATCGTCTGCAAGTTGCCTTAGCGTGCATGAATTTGCAAGACATTCATCAATATCATTGACGTAAAAATTATATAAGAGAGGACTTAAACATGAGCCCTGGGGGAGGCCCATGTAACTAATTCGGAAAGTTGTCGAATCGCCATGTGAGAAATACATATGCTTTTCTGACAACAAATTGAGCAAAAAGTTATTCAAATTTGGTGAAAGTCCCTGCGAATGAAGTTTCGCGCTTAAAACTTCTACAGAGACAGAGTCAAAAGCCCCCTTAATATCCATGAACGCAGAAGCCATTTGCTCTTTTCGAGCAAAGGCTAGTTGAATTTCAGTAGAAAGCAACGCTAGGCAATCGTTCGTCCCTTTGCCCCGGCGAAAGCCAAATTGAGTATCTGAAAGTAACCCGTTTGTTTCGACCCATTTGTCTAACCGTAAGAGGATCATTTTCTCCATTAATTTCCGGAGGCAAGAGAGCATCGCAATCGGCCTATATGAACTGTGATCAGAGGCAGGTTTCCCGGGTTTCCGAATAGCAATGACTTTTACCTCCCTCAAGTCATGCGGAACAATATTAAGCTCAAGAAACTTGTTGAACAAATTTAACAAGCGTCTTTTTGCAGAGTCGGGTAGATTCTTCAACAGGTTGAATTTTATTCTATCTAACCCTGGAGCCTTATTGTTGCACGAGAGGAGAGCCATTGAAAATTCCAACATCGAAAATGGAGGCTCTTCCGTAGTTACTAATAACGCGTCGCGAAAGGTTTTCTGTTCCGGTACAGAGTCCGGACAGACCTTTTTGGCAAAATCAAGTATCCAGCGATCTGAATACTCTTCACTTTCATTCGAAACGTCACGGTTCCGCATGCGCCTGGCGGTATCCCAAAGAGTGCTCATCGCTGTTTCCCTCGACAACGCGTTTACGAACCGCCGCCAGTACCCGCGTTTTTTCGCCTTTACTAAGCTCTTCATCTGCCTGCCCAGTGCCTCGTACTTTCGAAGCAGGTTGACAGTGCCGTACTCCTGGTAGTCCTTATACGCCGCGGACCTTCGCGCGTACAGCTCAGAGCACTCTTTGTCCCACCATTTGTTGGGAGGGCGCTGTCTAATCGTTACCCCGGGTATCGGTTTCGTCTGAGCTTGAGTCGCGGCGTCGATCATCAAGCCAGCTAAGAACGCGTGTTCTTCCTCCGGAGGAAGTTCCTCGCGAGTCTCGATAGATTACGCTATAATAGACTCATAACACTTCCAATCAATATTACGTATAAGGTCGTAGGAAATATTGATTGGGTTCGGGGGAGTTGAACCATTAGCAATTGATATAACGATTGGAAGATGATCACTACCGTGGGGATCGTTGATTACTTTCCACTGGCAATCTAACGCTAGTGATGTCGAGCAGAGGGATAGGTCAAGCACGCTTTCACGTGCTGGAGGATTAGGTACACGTGCCGCTTCCCCAGTATTCAAAACTGTCATGTTGAAGTCGTCGATCAAGTTACAGATTAAAGAAGATCGGTTGTCGTCGTACAGCGACCCCCATAGCGAGCAGTGAGAGTTAAAATCTCCCAAAATCAAAAAAGGTGCGGGAAGCAATTCTGCTATGTCAATAAGTTGCTTCTGTTCAATCCGCGCGGATGGGGGAATATATAACGAAACAAGGCAAAGGTCTTTTCCATTCATATTCGTTTGAATGGCAACAACTTCAATATTCGAGATCGAGGGGAGCTCGATTCTAAAAAAAGAATAGCACTTTTTGATCCCTAAAAGTACCCCTTCACCGTGTGAGTCTCGATCTCGACGAATGATGTCATTTGAATTGAGAAAAGTTTCACAGAGCGCGAACGCATCACAATTGTATGTGTTTATCAAATGTGATAATAAATCGAATTTGGGGATTATACTTCTGCAGTTCCACTGTAACACAGTGACAAAATTTCTAACCTCTTTCGACGTATTAGTCATCGAAAGATACGATAGCTGAAATTAGGGGCCAAGTTGCTGTGAGTTGCTTCAAATAGGTTTTCACTGTATGGAGAAGGGCAAGAAGAATGTTTTGAAGGGGGTCTGGTATGTTGAATGTTTTAAATACCCAGTCCACAATATCAGAGAATTTTATGAACCCTGTTTCTTCTTATGTCTTCTGATCGAGAAATGGGTGCACGAGGGGTTTTTGGTGCCCCAGGAAGCGGTGGGTACTCCTGGTTTGATTTGAAATTAAAACCGGGGGGTACTTGCTTCGGTTTTTTTTTTCACCGCTTCCTTTTTGTGTTGTCTTATTGGTCATTCCGCTAGGGGTTATCTTACGACCTTTGCTAGGGAGATTAGGAGAGTTGAGCATTCTCCTCTTCCTAGATCCCTCTGGCAAGGCATAAGAACACCCTTCGACGGGATCGTCAGATGTACCCTCATCGGTTGGCAAGAAGGAAAAGATGTTTCCTGTCGAGGGTGGGTCAGCCCTCTTAAGCATTTCTGCAAAAGAGCGCTTTGATCGTTCCTTAAGGGAACGCTTTATTTTTTCCTCGCGCTGTTTGTACGCGGGACACGCCGAAAGGTCATGCCGAGTTCCCTCGCAGTAAAGACACTTTTAAGTATCCTCACTGCAAGCGGTCTCAGCATGATTGCCTCCGCACTTGCTGCAGCGTGCCTTGTTGCAGCAGTAGGTAGCTGTATGACCTAACTGCTTGCAGTTTTGGCAATGCATGACCCGCGGTACTAACAGGCGTACAGGCAGACGAACCCTGTCCAAAGAGATGAAGTTCGGCAGTGCGGATCCGGCGAATGTTGCACGGAAGGAATCAGAAGGGAGGAATTTCTTCTTCCCTTCTTCGATGAATACTGAATGCAATTGCTTGACATCCAGTATCTTTACATCTTGAATCAGGGGGTTCTTGAAGCAGCCTACCCCGTGACGCAAAATGTCATCGACCGTGAGGCTTAACCACACCGTCGATCTCCACGTCCTTGGCAGGGATGTACACGCGGTACTCTCTCGTGAAGAGCTCGTAGCTAGCAATTGCGTTTGCTTGCTTCAAGCCACTCACTACAACTCGCAGTTTGTTCGGTCTATTCGTCCTTGCCTATTTGTATAATGTTAAAAGGCTTCTCTATGGGCCTGAAGTAAACTACGAACGGACCTTTCGAAGCATCTGGGTAAGCTTTCACCCGTGTTGCCGGTACCCTTGGTACGGGGCTAGGTAGCGGGGAAGGTAGAGGGGAATTGATGGGGGAGATCTCAATCTCTTCCCCATTTGTTTCCACATCCAGGAAAGTTGCACCTGCATGTCGTCTATTTACGCTCTACCGCCCACAAACGATAATATTCGAATGTGGGGGGGGGGGGGTCAAGTAGTTGATATTAAATTTTAAAAACAATTTTTCAAACTACAATGGATCAAAATAAAAAAAGGCAGTAATACTAATACTAATAACGACAGTAATAATAATAATAATAATAATAATGATAATAATAATAATAATAATAATAATAATAATAATAATAATAATAATAATAATAATAATAATAATAATAATAATATTAATAAAAATAATAATAATAATAATAATAATAATAATAATAATAATAATAATAATAATAATAATAATAATAATAATAATAATAATAATAATAATAATAATAATAATAACAATAATAATAATAATAATAATAATAATAATAATAACAATAATAATAATAATATTAATAATAATGATAAAAATTCTAAAGTGAATACTTCACCGAACGTCTAAGTCACGACCTCGCGGCTGATAGTAGGATCAATCGAGCGTCCCCGCAGAACAAACAATGACGATCCAGCTTCGTGTAACACAGTGGCCGTATCCTACACGCGACCTTGTAGACGCCACTTGTAGTTGACTTCCACTCGCTCGATCGTATGGTGGTCCGTGCTGCTAGCGGGGTAACAGCGGTGCGGGAGAATTATTCTTGCTGATATATCAGCTGCGTATCGGATCACTGGCGGGGTAGCCTGCCCCTACCAGTGTGCAGAAGATGTTTCTGCCGATATCTGCAGGCTATTGTTATCGCGCATCACAAGAACTAATCGACAAAAAAACACCCGTACGATAACTTGTGTATTGTTATTTTGAGAACTCAAACGGAGATAAACAATTTGCGTCTAATCGAGACGAAAACAAAACAACGAATCGATTGCGTGTTGGGCATAACACAATTAATGCTCTAGCGTTTCTCCAATGTATTTGGCAGCTCCAAATTACTACACCTAAACAGTTTCAACTGGTATCAAGCAGCATTGCAAAGCGAGCGAGAAGCAAAACCATTCTCCTCCTTTCTGCTTGAGGACGAGACATATGCAACGCTTTTCAAGTCTTTCACACACACGCTTTCGATATACTTTTTATTCTTCATGCATTCCTCTGAATAGCAGCAAGCACGCACCGACAGTATGAGTGAGACTAACAACACTGGTATCAAGTATGTACAGCACTGATGTCTAGCTCTTTTCGTGAAGCAACGAGATATCGCCTTGCGCGTCGCAATCCGAACCGAAAGAGAAGCGAAAGAGTAACCTGCAAATTGTATGTGACGTGTCTAGTCTTGTCGCACATACATGGACATTCTACGAGCGACAGATACAGATAATAATTATTCACAATTTACAAGTGTTGCCATAAAAATCAGCAACGCTTTTGTGGCTTTGTAGAATGGAGGGTTTTGCTAGTTTTGCGGTGAAGCTAGCGTTGATTACAAAATGTTGTGAACAGAATTTTGTTTCGTTGTTTTTGCAAATCATTCAATGGTACAAATCCATCCAGATAAATCTATCGAGTATTATAGCTATTTAAATCTAGTGAGTTCACAAGTTGTTGTTTGCTGCTTGCACTGCTCCATGTGTAGCAGTCACTGATACACTCGACGTGAGAAATAAAGTGTCGGTATATGATACATATTCTGATTTCATTCTATATCAATGTATTCGCAGTACAACTGTTGCGTTATACGTTTCACACATTTATTGTGCGATTTCTGTGCAACATTTGTGCGAATCGGGAAGACACAATGATTGTACAAGACTTCAACTTTGCGTGAAGGCTTTGCTTTGCTATACGTATTACGTAACAATCCCAAGTAGACCTTCGGCCTCCCTATCAGTAATACGTGATACGTAACTAATTTACAAAATAAGAAAAAAAAGGAAATTACATTTTTGCAAATCTAGGAACTCCTGTCCGAAAGTACCATGGAACGGGGTGAAATTGATCAATTTTTATAATATTTTCTAATTAACTAGCTTCATGTACATTTTTCCCGAAACAGTATATTTTTAATACAATTACTGGTATGTGCTCTAGAAAACCTTTATGGCTATTGGTGAAATTTCTATTGTCTACTTCATGAAATAAATTCGAGAATTCTATAAGGGGCCATCCACATACCACGTGGACAGATTTTTAACGATTTTGACCCCCCCACTCCCCCTCCGTGGACAACTGTCCATATAAATTCTTAAAAAAATTGTATGGACCGTGGACATTAGTGGTAAGGGGAACCTTGTAGCCTCGAAGTTACAGAGTACGCTTTGGCAAGCATCAGACCGTTCGCTGTCAGAGGGACTTTTACGCATGATTTATTCTCAGGCTCCCTTCCATCCTCCTACTCGACTCTTCTCACAGGCTAAATTCCAAAACTAAACTTTTTGCGTTACGTAATTTGCGTACCACGCCTAACATGGCTGGAAGTGGGAAATACGATTCCAGGCACATTTTTTTCGCTTAATTTTCGTCCGTCTAATTCCACCATTATTGTGCCAATCATCGTCGTCAGGGAAAACGATTTCACCCACGGCCATAACTGACGACCTGTTGACTTTCGACCGGCCCCAACGTCTTTATTCGCTGATGTTCGAGCCTAAGTTTATATTGCGTTAAAGTCTGTATAAAACTATGAAAAATCTGAAGTTTACAAAAATTTTCCCAGTTTTCAGAAATTCATAACTTAAATAAACTTTCTGCTTTGGGAAGAAGTTATCTCTTCTAAGGCTGTGTGAAATTTCTCTGTTGCCAAAACTAACCGAAATGTTCCTCGAAATTATTCGTAAAATAACTTAAATACAATATATTGAAAACATACATATAGGGTATCGGCTCTATTGTCGTAGGTTTTGTCACATTATCGTCTGGGGGGTTAATAAAGTTATATGAAGAACCAGCAAGAAATAACCGCTCTAATTTGAAATACATCACATAACATTTTGTTGCAAACGAACTTGTTGGTACCTGCAAATTTGTACCAGTAAAATTTATTATCATAAAATAATCCCACAAAATATAAATTTTCAATATTTGGTTGAATTTGTAAATTTTAATAAATTTTAGTAACTGCATCATTTTTAAATTGTCTTAATAACCTAACCATCCAACCGAATGATATATCAAAATCAATATTTTTTACTTTGAGAATTTTTTTGAAGATTTTTAAAAATGATTGAAACTTCGAAATCTCGTGTTGTCTAATAAAAGATTTCCAGTAGACTTCAATTTTTTTATACATTTTTTTTATATTGAAAATTGTTCGATATCGGAAATTTCGTATATCTTTCATCGATCAAAAACTTCTCAAAGATCGATTTCAAAGGCAAAGTTAATCTTCAGACCTTTGTCAGGGACGTACGGAGAAAATAACAATCAGCCGTCTGTTGCTAGATATATTTTCTGAAACAAATTCTGCTTAATCCTAACTTACTGAAAAGCAGCAGAGAAAAAATTTTCTTTTCCAATTCTTCTTCCTTTCCTTTTCTTGCCTTTTAATTCTTGGTTTTGTACCTGGAATACTTTATAGCTACTCTTTTTTTGTTGCTTACTTACATCACTGCTATGCGGCTGTTTTTGTTTCCCATGGGAAAGAAGGTGTCTAGTATCAGCGCTTTATTTTGGCGAAAGATTTGCGGAAAGATCTTCAGATTATGCAACAGAGGTTTGTATTTAATGTCTGTCTGCCTGTGAGAATAAAATTATATGACTATACTCTGGGAAAGAGGTTACCACACTATAGAACTAGAATTTTACACGGGAACTTTTTTCGAGAGTGCGAAACTTTAAGACCTACCAAAGCAAAGCAAAGCCTTGGTGCTACATTCCGATTCGGAACTTGACCTTCTGTTCGTTTATACACAGACTGTTTAGTGTACAGTACAATTGCGAAGCTAGCGCTACGATCCTACTGACACTAACAGTCTCTCCCGAGCCGAGACTCGCACCTACGACGACTGGCTTGTTAGGTCAGCATCGTACCTCGAGACCATCTGGGAGATTGACCTACCATTGAACGAAAATCAAAAAGTAGATTTTTTTAGGCGCCCTACTGATTATGTCATGTGATAGAGAAAATTCAAATATTGTTCTCGAATTGATTATTGACTGTACTACGCAACGGTTTATTTAAACAGAACATGCGTTGCAAGGTAAGCGGTATCGCTATTGATAGCAGGAAAACACTTAATATTTTACATTGTTCTCTCTTATTCCCTCTCTTCGCCACCGGTATTGAGAATGAGTGACGTAGACTCACCAAACCATTGTTTTTTTAATCCCGTTTTGGTACATGATAGTAATTAAATTAGGTTATTCTCTCTCTCTCTCTCTCTCTCTCTCTCTCTCTCTCTCTCTCTCTCTCTCTATTTCTCTCTCAACCTGTCTCTCTCATCAATATTCCAAAAATTCCCATATTTTTAATCAAAACCCCTCGAGGGGTTTGACTGTGGCTACACCACAGTCATTAACCAAAATTTAATGATTTCGCATGCTAATTATTAAAAAATTCCAACCTACTAATGAATCGTAATTAAACAAATCTCAACTGAAATCCCATCGAGCACAGATTTCCCCAGGAAGAATTGTTTAGGACAAGCGCACCCTACAGTGTCCGTTTCACGACTGGAAACTTTTACGGTCGCTCATCATATAGTGAAATATTATTCAAAACATGTTACTGTTGAGCCATAACAAGCTGCAGCACTGCCGAGTCAACCCGCTCGCCAGAGTTTTTCCCGGTTTCGTTACAGCTGACATGTCTATGCTTTATAGTATAAAATTAAAGTTCACGACTCGTAATCCGACAGTACAGTACAGTTTGGAGCGGAACGAACGACTCTCACGGAATCCACGGCTGAAATCAGAAAGGGCTGCTCTTTCCCTAAGTACCTGTATTCTATCTAATCTAGTCATCCTTGTGCGATAATTGAACCTTAGCAGAAACTATCATTGCCTTAGTAACAGGGGTGAAGATAAGAAGACCTAGTTTAAGGATACCTAATAGTTAGTTATATAGTAAGTGAGGCTAGTCAAAGCAAAGCGGTGAAAAACTGAGAACTTCAATATTTACGTTGACTGTGATAAGGCATAAGTTTAAAGTGTTTGTGCGCAACATTGGGGAGAAAATGTCTCATCGAATGATTGTTCGAATATCGGCAAGCCAAACGCTCCTGGTGTTGGCTGCACTGATGCACGTGCTGGAGGGTGCTGTTATCATACAAACATACCACATCGCTGACAATCGGCTTCAGGGGGAGCTCCCGTATAGCTGTCCAAGGTAAGCCGGTTTTTTCTTCTTTTGAATTTCAGCATCTCGAACAACACCTGCACGGTTGATACCGTGAGAGTGCCAAGCCTCCGCTGCATTGCATAGATGATGAACCGGTATCTCTTTACAGCTACCTCCGTACCGCGTACCGCGGAGAAGTCTGGTTTTGATTGGGGCTTTTCTCGAGAAGACGCGGAAAGTCCCAGCCATCAGCCGGCGAGTGCGTCATTGATTCGGTTGGATCGGGTAGGGGGTAAAGCCTGCAGAGCAAGTCGAATCGTGATTAGAATCATACACGCCGGTAGTTATAAATCCACTGGGCACGAGATATTTTCGTGAGCTGACATTTCTCAGAACGTTGTAGTCCGGTTGGATTAGCATTTGAATTGAAGGTGCAGTCCTATTGTCGTCACATCAGGATACAGTTGCATTCTCGGAACAAAGTGACTCATCAATATATTTTAACTTCATCATAATAAGGAAACTAGTCATATTTTAAAGATACCCAGTTCAGTCACTTTCCAAGAAGAGTAGATCATATGAAAAAGCACATTTGGAACTAACTGTTCGGCTAACGTAAAAATAGGATTCCGCCAATTATTCTCTTCCTTTGTATCATCTCAATAAATCTATGAATAGAAATGTTAATTCGACGCAGCGGAACAGTAAACATAAGTAACAAAAATAAAACCGTGTAATCTGTTTATGGTAGGTAGTTCCGTTCTAACCGAGCGTGCTCTGTCGCCAAAAGTACGCTTCGTATTATTCTGGACCGGTGCAGAATTGGGTGCTTATTGCTCTACAATGAGGATTTCATACCAACAAAGTGGAGGTTTTTTCCCTCCCAAAGTATTATACAAACAACAGTAAATTTCCACATTGGTACTTTCCTGACATGTTTATCACCAGAGACACAAAACATATTGGTCTATCGTTAAGGAGCGCAACCGTGTAAATTGGTCAGCTTCCGAATGTATCGTTTTTGTAAATAGCACCGACCAGCAGAGAAAAATATTGTTATGCCATGGTTTACTTTCCAAATTATGTTTCGAATGCAATGAGCCGGAGGTCGTTTTGATTCTTGCATTACAATGCATCTTTTTTTCAATCAAACTAGTCGTCGTTGATCAACGTTTCCTTCAGAACTAGATTTCAAATTGTGTACGTATTATTTTCCCGTGATTAGAATCAATACAATATTTTGCATTTATCTTAAAAAAGTTGTCTCAGTGTATGTGCTGTGCTGATTTCACAGTATAGTACTTGTAGTAAAAATATTTACAATTCAAATTAAGCGAAGTATTTCGTTTTCGATTTTAAAACTGTTTTATCAAAAACAGCGTATGAATTGAAAATCGTGATATCGAAAGTGATCATTTGCAATTTTCCTTATTATGAGCATTTCCATATGGGACTCTTATGCTTTTATGATCAGATTAAGCGATCGACAATTTTGTTAGTTATAGAATGATAAAACTCAAAGCAATAAATATTGCAAAACTTGAAACTCACAAAATAAAATTTCTGCTTATCTATATCACGCAAAAGTTGGATATTGTGAAACCACATCAATATTGTGCTGATTTAACCCCAGCTGATGAATGATTTTATATTAGTTCATTAAGACTATCAGTCAGATGAATTTTATACACAAATAAACAAATAAACAAATAAACAAATAAACAAATTACGATAGAAACCTGTACAATAGGGTGGGGAATCGTTATATGGAAAAAACGAAACTTGATAGCAGAAAGCCAGAACCAAGTTTTTTTGGTTCTATTTGGGGCCCCAAACAATCCTGAATTTATTGGAAGTCGATTGGTTTTGTCTCCGCTTGGCGCATTGCATTTCAAATTTATATAGAGATTTGTATGGAAAAGCCAACTTTTTTGCATTTTCCATTCTAAAGAGCTCAAAACGGCTCAAACCATAGGTTTCATGACTTGAAATGGTAGGTTTTTTGATGCCTAACAACTCGGCCGAAGACACTAAATAGCTAGGGTGTGCCAAAAAATACTAGAACCGTTCAAAGTTGAGTATGTCGAAATTGATGTTGCAAATCATTTTTTCTGCCAACACTGCCAGTGTACCGGCGTCAGTCAGATTTCCATCAGAAGTAACCTCTGAAACACGTTGTAGATTCTACCTACGCCTAGAATATTGACCTAAAATTGTTTGCTTGGTCCAGTTGAGTGTATAAACTCGTTACGACAGGTTACTTCTGATGGGAATCCTACTGACGCCAGTACATTGGTAATGTTGGCAGAAAACAAGATTTTCTGCGTTTAAATCGACATACTCAACTTTGAACAGCTACAGCTCTTCTTATGGACATTCTAGCTCTTCAGTGCCTTCTGCAAAGTTGTTAGGCATCTAAAATACTATACTTTAACATAATGTAGTGCAATATTAGAGCATTATTGAGCTCTCTAGAAAGGTAAATGCAAAAAAGTAGGTTTTCCCTTATGAATTTCATACGAATTTGAAATGCAATGCGCCAAGCGGAGACAAAACCAATCGACTTCAGCTAAGTTTAGGGTTGTTTGGGACCCCAAAAGGAACCAAAAAAACTTGGTTCTGGAAAATCGATCACATTTCCCCACCCTGCTGTACAACAAATGTGTGGTGAACATGACACGATTTAACCCATCTAGTGATGCGATTTGGCCTTTCTCATAAAAGATATAGTTCAGTTATCATAAAAAAAAATTTAACAGTCTGGTAATCTCTACGCCTTTTTCGCTTCACTTCGGATTGTGAAACTGGTGTTGGCGCCTCTCTTTCATATCGTCACAATTTTCTTTCCCCCCTCTTCCCTCTATATGCGTGGAGTATATGTGTAATGAATTGCATTAGTTAAGGGTTTGAGAGGCAGCCCATTCTTTTAATGCCTATCCTGTTCAAATCGGTTTGGTAATCTCTGAGATAATTGAATTTCGTGATTTTCACATTTTGATACTTAATAGTAAAACTAACATTCCAATGGGAATTTATGAGGTAACTAGATCATTCATTTGACTCAAAATTCTCGTTTCCTCGAATTGAGTATTCGGCCCGTTTTATCAGTTTTAGACCTTTTTCCTGACCTTTTAAACCGAAGGTTTAAAACAAAAACAATTCCTGCAAATAATAGATTTCTGAGGGTTTTCAGAAATAATGAAAAACTTCTCCATCATCGGATCAGCAATATGAACCTACTTTATAATCAATTGGTAACTTGTATTATGTAAATGTATTATTATTTTTAGTGAAATTGAAATAATTTATTAAAAATCTCGTGGGTTGCGTGAAATGCTGAAATTGGTAAAAGCATTACCTACTCAATATATTTTAAATTTTCACTAAATAAGTCTAACTAAGAACGTTGATACGTGCTTAGTGCAACCAAAATTTAGTTTCCCGTGAACACGTCTCTCACAGTATATGTTGCACTTGCTGACACTTGCGGTTTTCAACTGTTCGACGCTCGGCAAGCGTAACGCAAGGAAGTTTCCAATTTCGGCTCCCCATAGTCTAGACGACCACACTGCTATGGAAGTTTCAACGACGGGGCGTTCGGCAGCTTGGTTTTGATATGAATTCGCACAATTGCAATTTCATACGCTCGATTACACTCGTCGTGCCTTCTATATCCAGTATATAATGTAGCTACGGATAAAAGGGAAGGGTATGTGCTCACGCGGAATCCAGTAGTAAGCGGTTACGACGCTTAAGAATGTGATTTATTGAGTCGCTTTCAGTGCCTAGTAAGTGGGATTAGAGTACGCTGTACTTCTGCTGGGTTCTGCGCTTAACGCTTTCGAGAGCTAAAATGAAGGAACAATGGTTTGAAATAAAACATTTAATTTTTTCTTCTAGTTTTTCCGACTACCTCACGAATCTAAGTCTATGTCATTTTTAAACTTTTATCGTTACAGCGAAATCTATTGCCATGGCAATTTGCTACATACGGTACAAATGATGGGCATTTACCCGGACTCGAAAACTTTCGTCGACATGAAAATGCGCAAGTCGCCCAATGCGACACTAGAATCGTTTAAGAACTTCATGGATCAGACCCGAGAAGACCCAAGTAAACAGGAGGTGAAAGAATGGGTGGAAGAAATGTTCGATAAGCCCGGTGCTGAGTTTGAACACTGGATTCCGGTTGACTGGAAAGAGAGCCCAAGTTTCCTTCAGGGGATCAAGGATGAAGAGTTGCGCGAATTTGCCAGTAATCTTAACAAAGTTTGGCTTGAGTTGGGTCGTAAAATGATCGATGATGTTGAGGTAAGTGGTAATTTATACTGAATGGCAGATTGTGAACACACTTTTACTAAATTAGATTTCATTCTGAACAGATCAACTCCGAACAGTATTCCATTATTCCCGTTAAACATCCCATGATTGTTCCCGGAGGGCGCTTCAGAGAATTCTACTACTGGGATTCGTACTGGATTGTTAAAGGCCTGTTGTTGTCAGAAATGTACAATGTAATTCAACTCAATGTTCTTTTCTATGGTTTTGGATAAACAACTTATGTTACTTTCTCATTTCTAGACGACACGCGGCATGTTGGAGAACTTCTTATACATCATTCAGCGCTACGGTTTTATTCCAAACGGTGGGCGAATTTACTACAGTATGCGTTCCCAACCGCCTCTGTTGTGCGGTATGATTAAGGCCTACGTCGATGCCACCAATGATACCAAGTTTGCAGAAGATGCCGTTGAAACGTTGGAACGCGAGTTCGAGTTCTTCATGAACAACTACATTGTAGAGGTGGACGGAAACCACCTAGCCGCCTACGGGTACAAATCTTTTGGCCCACGACCAGAGTCTTACCGGGAGGATATACTCAGTGCTGAAGTGTTCGACAAGGATGAGGACAAGCAGGATTTCTATTGTGAGCTTAAAGCGGCTGCTGAAAGTGGAATGGACTTTACCAGTCGGTGGTTTATCAAGGACGGGACGAATGCTGGCAATCTGACGGACCTCAAATGCCGTTCAATTATCGCTGTAGAATTGAATGCTATTCTCTACTGGAACGCAAAAATCATCGCTGAATTTTACAAACTGAAAAATAACCTCCAAAAAACAACTATGTACGAAGCGAAAGCGGATGAACTTAAAAAAGCCATACAGGCAGTTCTGTGGAACGATGAGGAGGGCATCTGGCTAGATTATGATCTGATCAACAAGAAACATCGAGACTACTTTGTTCCTACCAATTTATCACCGCTGTGGACGGGATGTTACGACAAAGAGGATACTAGCTTACCGAAAAAAGTTCTTGCCTATATTGAACGGCTAAAGTTAGATCAGTTCCCGGGAGGTGTCCCAAATACGCTGTCCAACACTAATGAACAGTGGGACTTTCCAAATGTATGGCCACCGATGCAACACATGTTGGTTATGGGCTTGGATGGGCTGGACAGTCAGGAAACAAAAGATCTAGCCTTCAAGTGGGCTCAGCGGTGGGTACGAGGTAATTACATTGCCTACAACGAAACACATGCCATGTTTGAAAAGGTAAGAAAACAGTTTTAGGCCTTGTCAAAACACCAACCGATTGTTTCACATCCCTATTTCAGTACAATGCAGAGGTACTCGGCGGTCATGGCGGTGGCGGTGAATACGAGGTTCAAACCGGATTCGGCTGGTCCAACGGAGCCGTTATGGATTTGATGCACAAGTATGGTGACCGGCTAACGACAGGTTCGATTGAATAAAACGATAAGGAACATCAGTTTGTCAGAACTCACACCACCACCACCACTTTGAATTCTACTGTCTGTCATTTCTCTCTCACCACGATGAACCGCAATCGACTAAATGTACAACGTGTGTGTGTGTGTGTGTGTGTGTGTGTTTAAATCACCTCTCCCTTACTATTTTTTCCCTTAGTTACTGTCCAAATCAGCTCACCAAACCCATTTTGTCTATTTATTTCAATGTATGCAACCTTTATCATAAAATTCTATCATGACAGTTTTTAAAACTGCAAAGTGTCTTGCTGCTTAACAGCAAGGTCCAGGAATGAGTGTACAAATTATAAAGTCCGAGCAATTTGCATGCAACCACGTAGGGTGTTAAGTAATTGTGCGTTAAATAACAGCAACATTTTCCATGCACTGGGATATGGAAAAGGCACACTTACACGCCGACAACCTCAAAAACACCTTTTTGTGTCAAAAAAATGGCTTCATTCGTTTTATCATAGAATTAGCAGAATAGTTTTATTTTTTTTTAATATATTTATTCAGAAAATGCTTTTAAAAAGAGTCATTCAGTTGTTCAACTAGGTAGAGTATTTTTAGAACACTTTTGTACTATCGTGCTTCGGAATCTGCAGGAAAGTCATCACTCAGGACGGTTAGTAACCGACGTATTAAAGTTATTCAGGTTATAAGCGTGTCTGTCAAATTTGTCTACATTAGAAAACCGTTATTGTGCCTATTCAAATCAGCTAGCATGTGATAGACATAGGGAGTTAAGTTAAGAAGACTTTTTTCTTTAACCGAATTGATAGTGCGATAAGGCTTTTTTAGGAGATGAATGTTTATTCATTAAGTAAATACAATGATTAATTGTTAAATAAAGAAGAATTAAATTTAAGCCATTGAGACTAAATACGATGTTTGTGTGTTATTTCCACGTTATTATAAAAAAGGTGGTGGATTGTGTCAATGTGTTAAATTGAATAACTACTCATTTTACACCGACCCTCAAAATTTGAATTGGTTTGCTTCAGTGTATTACCTTTGTTAAGCATATTGGAATGCAGAGTGATTCACAGTGCAACACCACTGCAGTTGTCAGCATGCCGGAACTGCTACCCGTGAGATAGGTGATCGGCCATAAACATAATCCATCCCTCAGAAATTTGTTCATTACTACTTTCAGAACCTTCTCATGCGTCCAACGCTTCGTCAGTTCATTTGATGGAAATGTATATACGTTTTATAGTAAGTTCTAAACTGTTTAAATTTCCTACTGAACAACAGATGACAGTAAAAACAACGCGGGTGCCCTGGTGTCGTATTCGATCAAAACAGGTATCTTGGCAACAATCGTAGCCTTCTTCGTCGGCATAGTCGGGTAAGGGTATGTATAAAACCAATGCCAGTTCAATGTTGAAAAATTTAAGTTAATTTATCTTTTTTCAGAAACCTCTCACTTAACTAATTTTAAGTGACAGTCGTTGAAATCAGAAGACTAGTATCATACAAACGAATGTCAACGTAGCCTCGCAATGATCAAACTAAAGCGTGATTTTTAAAACCGACTGCAAAAGCATGATATTGTGTGATTGAAACCGAAACCGACGAACTACATTCCAAATAAAAAAATGCATTTATTCGTACTCAATTGAATTAATATTTCATAATGTCTAATCCAATGATAGTGAAAATGTAGAGAAAATTAAGTGATTACTGACATATTATCATTTGTTTTTAAACATGTTGAATAACCTGCGTTTCACCAGTCTCACCCATAGCTTTATCCTTATAGAAAACAACATTGTACCTTAAAGAAAAAGGAGAATGCTATGTAAAGCATTTAAAAACATCGTAATGTGTGTTCCCCAAAATATAACAATCTTTTTCGTCATATATGCTTGTCACAAGTCGTAAGGTGAAATGGTATTGAAGCCACAAACGGTCGATTTCGACCCACCACTTCGAAATTTCAGAAGCACAAGACTCAGAAATAAATAATGCGTTTTCTTTGAAAAAGTTATTTTATGTTTGCTTCACCGCAGCAAGCACAAAAAAGCGTTTTCACAAGTGACGCATTAACTGTTACCGAATCTTGTGCTTTTGAAAATTCGAAGTGGTGGCTTGAAGTCGGCCATTTGTGAGTTCAGTACCGTTTATCCTTAAATCTACGACCTAGGTTACACTGGTTGATTCCAAATCACTGTACCACTATGTAATGCCTAAAGATTGATTCTATCTTCTCACAAAATTTATTCCACTATTTTGAATCGCAGTCTAATTTCCTTTTTTATTTCTGTAGCAGTATATTTCGTCGCCTTTTCGGACGGTAATACTTTTGCGGTATACTTGAACTTAATCATATTTTACTCGATGAAAAAACAATAAACTGCCAATAAGAACGCAAAAATCAGAATATAGTTGCATTGGTATTATTTAAAAAAAGACAAACCTACGTGCATATATGTATTTATTCCGAAAACGTTCCCTTTTATTTTTTTCAGTACGAGCTATCGAACTTCCTGACAGGAGAGAAAAAAGTTCTGCACATTCTTTGTCTAAGCTTCTGTGTTTGTTGGAAGTTAAGTTTCATAATATTTGAATTGTTCAAATAGGCTGTGAATATGATTCATATCGGCATAACAAATTCAGTGACTATTATAAAATCACTGAAAATTACGTTTCGAATTATTTTTCGAAAAACTTGTTTTTTTCATATATTATTATTTTTTTGATTGAAGATATCTGATTTCTTATTTACTTTTTTAATCAAAACTGTTGTCCGTTAACTGTTTTTTAATGTCGTGTATTTTCCAATGTGAAACTGTTTTTGGCTATTATTTTCCAATATCTGGATATAAGGTATGGTATAAATGTTTTAAAAAGCAGAGAAAAAAAACGTTTTCGCAGCATTTTTTAAAGAATACAATTAAACAACACGGTGTCCCCAGACCGTTATTATAAAAAAATCACAAGAAGGTTGTATGCAAAGCCACGACCGCAAGGTTGAAGTAGAATACTTTTACAAGAAAGATAACCCGGCTGCTTGCGTGTCAGTCATTTTTTCTAGTAAATAAACGTTGACCGTTCATTGGCAATATTGTAATTTCCTTTTGTCTGATATTTTGAATGAAGTTCATTGAATATTTTTAAATTTTGTGCAAATGAGAAGTTGAAGTGCTGCCGAATTGTAATATGCACATTTAAAACGACATCATTAAACGGGAACAAAGGCTACGGTTATGCAGAACGCGAATGCCGGCGCGATGCGATTCGCCTTACCGTGGTGAAATGTACAGCTCTTTTTAAGGCGAAGTAGAGCTATACATTTCAACAGATTTTGTCTTGCCGAATCGCATCGCGCCGTTATTTGCGTTCTGCATGACCGTAGTCAAACACTAAGCGACGCAAACACGTAATAATAGTCAGAGTATGCATGTAGATGAAGATAATTAACTTTGGATTATAGCGCAAAACGAGAAAATATTAACTCTGCAAATAATCATTTGTGTTCTTCAAATTTCAGTTGTTCAATTTAATATCCGATGAAATGTTTGTTTATTATCTGATGAAGCTCTTATATAGGCCAAATGATGCATTCCCAATTTACTAGGTCCATAACTCTGCCGACCGTGCTTGGGAAAGCGCGGTATAACGACTAATCAGAGGTCGAATTTTGTGTTTTGACAAGGCTTAAGAGTTTTCAATAGTATAATAGTTCGAATAATAAAATTGCAATTTCATGCATTTGGTAGGAATCTTAGAAGATTTTCTAATCGATTGCTGCAAAAACGAAGGAAATCCATCGAAAACTAACCGATTTATTAGCATTTGAAATTTTTCTCACTTTTTTCAGTTTTAGATTTTCATTTCACATCCCTATGTAGCCGAACTTCCTGAGAGAAGTATTCGAATTCAAAATTAAATCTTCATTAATTCATTTGTTGTCCTTATAAGGACAATTGTTCAATTTATCATAGGATGTAGTGTTTATCTTACATCTCTGTGTTACCTTGACAGTGAGGACTAAGGCGCACGGTCAAACACAATAAGAAAGGTGTTTTCACATTGAAAACTAGACACGGCTTTACTGGAGAAAGTGTTGGCAAATGAATCTACCGCTAATACCACCGCTATCATACGAAAGCGCGTCGTTTCATGTGGGGAATATCAACAACGAAAAATGACGCGCATCTAAGCATAACCCGAACTGTTTCGCCGTGCTGCTCCCATCTACCTTTACATCGGCCTCAGGGAAGTACCGGCTGCATCTGCATCTACCGCTGAGGCTGTCACTATACTGCTATTGGTACCAAAAGCTATTAACTCTTCAAATAAGTGTTTTATTTGTTCTCAAAAGAACAATTGTTCAATTCAAAATCGGATTTACGCAATCGCATCTCTGTAATATTACCGACAATAATATTCTTCTGAACAAAATGATTCAACTTTTCCATTAGGCCTCTGCCATAATAGACGCGAAAAGCGACGCGAACCGATTCGCTCGGCTGTAGGTTAATGTACAGCCATCAGTAGAGCTGTACATCAACCTACGGCCGAGCGAATCGGTTCGCGCCGCTTTTCGCGTCTACTATGGCAGAGGCCTTAGAGAAAGTTGCTTGCTGATGTATTCACTTCATGCAAGCCTGCTGCTGATGCTTCCCGCTACCACACTCAAACAGCATTTTAGTGAAGGGAGTGTCGTTGCATCAGCTTACCCTGCTACTATCAATGCTGATATACCCGCTGCAACAGTTATGCTATGCATAGCCATGCCACAGTTGTGGCCGCTTTACGCTGGCCCAACTGCTTAGCAACTGCAACGCTATCCGCAGCCATAGCCGTGGCATAGCCATGCCACAGTTGTGGCCGCTATCCGCTATCGATGGTACCCACTGCACTGCTCCCTCTGCTGCTAAGGTAGGACTGCTGTTGTCGCTGTTCAGAACTATTATGAGCGGCTTCGACTAAAACAGGCTCTTATGTAGGGATGAAAATAGGAATGAATTATTTTACGTACGTGGTGGAATGATATAACTCGAAAAATATGTGTGACTTCATTCTGGCTCAGAGCGATCATTTGATAAGCTCCACCTCTTTTTTCAGTTTCAAAAGTTTTTCCTCAGTTTCGTAGCACGGATGCACAAAAATGATTTCTTGTGAACATTCTGTCGAGCCGGACCGATAGCACTCTCATTGAAGCAACAAAATAACATGTTTTGTGCCGTGTTGTGCAGCTTGGTTGAAGAAAATATTCCCGTCCCCATGTCGCATGTAAGCAGATTATTGGAGATCAGTAGACAGTAGATAGTGTATCCAGCGAATAAACACCGATGGTGCTCTCACACACGCAACGGTTTTACCCGTATCTTATTGCGGTTTGTATCATCAAGCGATTTCGTTTGCTCGCTGTTGCGTGTTGCATCATGTTGCAACTTGGCAGCTGGGAGACGACGAAATTCTGTTTATGCTGATTGATTGAATCGACTTCATATTAGCTCTGCATAGTCGAACTAACTGCTTTTGTGAACGCGTTCTAACAGGGCAGTTTATTATTCAATGTCGGTTATGCTGATCGCAGCCTTTGCGCTGCCCCTACAGTGGGGGGTTTACTAAATAAAGTGAAAGTAAAAATTAGACAACTACAACAGAATTTGATTGCATCCCGCATAGAATGTCTGCTTGTGTTAATGCCAGAAAATTATTAACCTTCAATTATTTTTTTATTTGCCTTGAAAAAAGCATGTTGCGGTTCAAAATCGGTTGCAAATTACAACCTTTAAGCTGCCCTAACATTGGGGGAATTAAGATACACGGACAACATGCACTGTGGAAGCTATTTACATTCAGTAAATTAGACGGGTGCGACAAATTTGAATTGCTAGGATACAACACAGAATGCTTGTTTGCGTTGACAAAAATTATTATTTTTTCAATGACTTGTTTATTTGCCTTGAAAAAAGCATTTTAATTTCCGAAATTGGATTTCCTGATGGCAATCATCATGCTGCCCCAACACGGGGGAAATAATGGCTGTCTGGCGACACACGCTGAGAAAAACCGCGCTGCTCCTGAGACGTGGTGACCAACCACAGGGCTAGTGCTGCTGCTAAGAAGGACGACTGCTGTTGTCGCTGTCTAGAACTATTATGAGCGCCTCCGGCTGAAACAGGCTCTTATATAGGCCAAATAGCAAGTTTTCAATTGCAAGGTATATGATCCTGTCGACCGTGCTTGGGAAGCAAGCATATAACGACCAATCAGAGATCGAATTTTTCGTTTTGACAAGGCTTGGCTATTTTCAATAGTACAATAGTGTGAATAATAAAATTACAATTATCTTATTTTGGGAAGAATCTTAGAAGATTTTCCAATCTATTGCTGCAAGAACGAAGGAAATCCATCGAATACTAACCGATTTATTTGCATTTGAAATTGGACATATTTTTCACTTTTTTCGGTTTTAGATTTTCATTTCACATCCCTATGTAGCCGAACTTCCTGAGAGAAGTATTCTACTTCAAAAATGCACCGAAGGGTCTGAGTTTACCATTCGATTCGTTATGACGTCCTGAATCTGTGGTCAAAATTTCAAAATCGTCGTACGTATTTTTGACCAATGCTCTCTTGAAGGTCGTAAAGTACAAAAAAATGATATAAAACGAAATACTTATTGTAAAACACGTTTTACAACTACCATTTCATGTAATAACTTCCAAAATAGTTTCTACACATTCCAAGCATTATATTTCATGACATTTACAATTGGTGGAAATATTTATTTGAAAATCTCACAGTGCACAATCGTCTAAACTCGAAATATCGTGATCGTTTTAGATTTGACTGTGAAAAATTGATTTCATGTACTCTAAGTCTATGCCTGTAATTGTTTCATAGAACATACTAATACTTAAAATAAAAATCGATTTGCAATTTTTTAATTCCCTCACTCATCATTCGTGTTGCTTCATCAATCCCATGATAATCATTTACTGAAGAAATTTAGATCAGAAGAATAATGTCTGGCTTCTTTTATTATTAAACTAGCTGACCCGGCAAACTTCGTCCCAACTATTTTAGTGTTTAATTTAATAATTTTAAACATTTCAACATTTGGTTGGCGAATGGTTGGACACGTGTCACTTGAGATCCTATTGTGGTCATTCACCTCTGTCCAGCAACTCCTATCCCAACCTCCACGTGGTGCCAACCGGGATACGAGTAACCTTAGCGGAGATCGGGTAACCAGCCCCGGTGGAAACTTTGGTCGTATGCTGACTGGGAAGGGGGAACGTACGCGGCTGTTTCCCCATGTTAGGAGCGGCGTAAAACAGCGTCTGATCCGGAGCGGGCGGCTGAATCATGAAACGCGGTGTCTCGCCAGCTATATCAAAGACGGCAGCCCCGTCGCGAGACTAGGTATCGCAGCCCTAGTAAGGCAGTATACTGAATATTAAATACTACGAACAATCCAGATATAAATACGGAACGAAATAATTGGCATGGACCTAGGCGAACGAAAAAGGACAACGATTATTGGAAACTCGGTACTTGGAATGTAAGGACTCTACTCGAACCGGCACGCGCAAGTATCCTGGCTAGAGAGCTGCGAAAGGTGAATGTGGAGGTTGCAGCTATCCAAGAGGGGCGGTGGCCGAAATCGGGAGAACGCGAATTCCGAGCAGTAGATCCTATTGCGGACACTTCATTTACTTCAAAAGCTGCGCCAAAACGTAAAAATGCAAAGCTTGCTATTTTTTTTCCAACAATGATCCGCTATTGATCAACGTGACATAAATAAACTTACGTTAAAGTTGTTTTGCTCCATGATTTCATAAGTTTCTGCAAATTGCTGCAAGAAATTTTAACTGCCGTGTGTGCAGAGCACATGGACATTTCAATTGGTGGTAATCTTGCCGTGGGATATGTTGGGAAACGGCAGAAAATCGAAAATGACTTATCAAAAGTAATTTTTTTGGCAGGAAAAATTGATAAAAACCTAATTATCATAAAATAAAGTCTGCTGTAACATATGAAAAATAAAGGTCTGATGTTGTTTTAAAAGTTCAGTGCGAATTTCAAAGGTATAGTGGTATGAAATATAAATTTTAACGGCAAAAACTTTTTTTAAACATAATTGAACATAATCCGATAGCTCAGTAAGATTGAAAAATAGCTACCTAGTGTCTTCAGCAAAGTTTTTTGTTATGTTATGTTGAAAAACTTTGTCGAAGACAGCGAAAAAAAATATTGATTTTTAGAGAAATTATTCTTTTTATCTCACTTGTAGGGGGATTCATCACGGATCTGTTAATGTCCAAAGAAGGATCTTATTTTACTCTAAAACTTTCCCGAAGACAGTATTGCTCTAAAATGTAACGTTTATGAGAAAATGACTTTTGACCACCTTTTTTCATTTCTGGACCACAGTGCCACGTTCTGATTGATGGACGGCACTTTTCAGACGTTACAGACGTGAGGTCGTTTAGAGGACCGAACGTTGACTCGGATCACTATCTCGTAGTAGCCAAAATCCGCGCCCGGCTGTCCAACGTGCTGAAATCAAAGGCAACGAGGAGGATGCAGTTGAACATCCAGCGGCTATCAACTGAAGGAGTGGCTGCAGAGTACTCGCAGAAAGTTGATGAACGGATTGAGGAAAGATTTGAAGGGAACCTGAATGAACAGTGGATGCACATCCACAGTTCGATCAGCACTACAGCGCGAGAACTGTCGGGTACAACTGCGGCAGCTGCGCCCAATGAGTGGTTTGACGCGGAGTGCCAGCGAGTGACGGAAGAGAAGAACCGCGCCAGGGGTCACATGTTGGCCACGGCTGTGACTCGTCAGAGCATGGGTAGATATCGAGATGCAAGAGCCGCTGAAAAGAGACTCCATCGCCGGAAGAAACGACAGCATTGGGAGCGTATTCTTGCGGAGGCGGAAGGTTGCTTCTCCAGGCACGATGCGTGGAGCTTCTACACGAAGGTCAACGGAATCAGGAATCGAAACGTGTCAGCCCCTGTCATGTGCAACGATAGGGAGGGGAACCTGATAACCGATAAAACAGAGGTGGCCAGGCGTTGGAAGGAACACTTCAGTGTGCTGTTGAACGGTGAGGGAAACAGTGGAGTCGAAAGGAGCAGGATGACTTTTGTGAATGATGGTCAAGCTGTGGATCCACTATCCATGGACGAGGTGAAGAAAGCAGTGAAAGAGCTGAGAAACTGCAAGGCAGCCGAGAAGGACGGCATTCCCGCCGAACTCTTCAAAGTCGGGAGCGAACAGCTGTATCGTGCCATCCATCGGATCATGCTAAGAGTGTGGTCTGATGAAGAATTGCCCTCGGACTGGTTGGAGGGTCTCATATGCCCGATCTACAAAAAAGGCCATCGCCTGGACTGTAGCAATTATCGGGGCATAACTCTTCTCAATACCGTGTACAAAATTTTCTCCCGCATCCTGTTCCACAGACTGAGGCCGTTGCAGGAGACCTTTGTTGGCCAATTACCAATGCGGTTTTCGAGGGGGACGCTCCACGACGGACCAAATGTTTACCTTGCGACAAATCCTCGATAAATTTCGAGAATACAACTTGCAGACGCACCATCTGTTCATAGACTTCAGGGCAGCGTACGATTCAGTCAAGAGAAATTAGTTATGGTAGATAATGATTGAACATGGCTTCCCAACAAAGCTGATTAGGCTGATTCGTGCCACCCTTGAAGGCTCTACATCAAGCGTCAGGGTAGCCGGTGAGATATCGGACTCGTTCGTGACGTTAGATGGTTTGAAGCAGGGCGACGGGCTGTCGAACTTATTGTTCAACATCGCATTGGAAGGTGCTATACGGAGGGCTGGTGTGCAGAGAAGCGGCACCATCATTACAAAGTCGCACATGCTTCTCGGTTTTGCGGACGATATCGACATCATTGGTATCAACCGTAGAGCTGTGGAAGAGGCCTTCGGACCTCTCAGGAGGGAAGCTGCGAGATTAGGGCTCGTCATAAACTCTGCCAAAACGAAATACATGGTGGCTGGCAGAGTGCGTGGTAGTCCGTCGGATGTTGGTGCTGCGGTGGTGCTAGATGGGGAAACATTTGAAGTAGTCGACGAATTTATTTACCTGGGAACATTAGTGACATGTGACAACGAGGTTAGCCGTGAGATAAAGAGGTGGATAGCAGCCGCAAACAGGGCCTTTTACGGACTACGTAACTAGCTAAGGTCCCACAGTCTGCAAATCCGTACTAAACTTGCACTCTATAAAACACTGATTCTTCCGGTGGCTCTCTACGGCCATGAATCATGGACGCTGAAAGAGGCTGATCGGGGAGCTCTTGGTGTTTTTGAGCGTAGGATTTTGCGTTCAATCCTTGGCGGCAAACTAGAAAATGGTGGTTGGCGCAGACGCATGAACCATGAAGTGTACCAGGCATACAAATCGGCGGATATAGTCAAGCGGATAAAACACGGCAGGCTTCAGTGGGCTGGGCATGTAGCGAGGATGCCGGACGAGCGTCAAGCGAAGGCTATATTTAGCAGGAATCCCGATAGAGATCGTCGACTTCGAGGTAGACCCCGCACTCGTTGGATGTGTGCTGTCGACGAGGATGCACGCGAAATAGGTGTTAGGGGCGATTGGAGGATAGCAGCCCAAGACCGAGGGACATGGCGACGTATTCTGGATTCGGCACTGGATCGATAATCGGTCTGTCGCCTTAAAAGTAAAAGTAAGTAAGTAAGTAAACATTTCAAATTCATTGATTCCTTGCGATTGGCTTATATCGTTTGAAATGATTGGTTATATCGGAATGACAACATCCTTGACTTTTGGCTTTTGTACATGACCTCTATTCCGGATATATATTGGGTGCATTTCAGTTATTTTCGTTATATTCCAGAAACTGAAAGTGGTCATCTTCTAATTCAAAATGGTGTCCAGGGTCAATGCTTGGCTTCTTTACATCATTTCGATTACGGACATATCCATATGTAGTAGTATTCGGTTATTTTCGGCTGTTTCCCAGAAGTTGCCATTTTTCAATTCAAACTGGTGTCTGAGGTAAATTTTTAGCTCCTTGCATATTCTGGATCCGGTGATACTCATATTGGGTGGTATTTGGTCACTTTGGGCTATTTTTCAGGAACCGTAAGTCGCCATATTGGATTTTAAAATGGCATTTGGAGACAATTTTTGGCCCCTGAGCGTCATTCTGTATAAGAAACACCCATGTTGGGTGTTATTTGGTCATTTTCGGTTGTTTTCCAGAAACCGGATGTCACCATCTTCGAATTCAAAATGGTGTCTGTGGTCGATTCTAGCTCCTGTGTATCATTCTGGTTCCGAAGATACTCATATTGTATGGAAATCGGCCATTTTCGGCCGTTTTTTAGAAACCGGCAGTTGCCATCTTACAATTCATAATGGTGTCTGAGGTCAATTTTCAGCTTCATTCTAGTTCCAGAGATACTCATATTGGGTGGTATTTGGTCACTTTAGGCTGTTTCCCGGACACCGAAAGTTGGCATCTTACAATTCAAAATGTTGTCTGAGGTCGATTTGTGGCTTCATTGCATCATATCAATTCCGGATAATACCCATATTGGATTGTATTTGGTAATTTACCGTTGTTTCTCAGAAACCGGAAGTCGCCATCTTGGATTTTAAAATGACATTCGGAAACAATTTCTGGCCTCTGAGCGTCAATCTAGGTCAAGAAACACTCATATTGAGCGGAATTTGGTCATTTTCGGCTGTTTTCCAGAAACCGGAAGTCGCCATCGTACAATTCAAAATGTTGTCTGAGGTCGATTTGTGGCTTCAGTGCGTCATAACAATCCCGGAAATACCCATATTGGCTGGTATTTGGTCATTTGCCGCTGTTTTTCAGAAACCGGAAGTCGCCATCTTGGATTTCAAAATGGCGTTAGGAGACAATTTTTGGCCTCTGAGCGTCTCTCTGGTTGAAGAAACACTCATATTGGGTGTTATTTGGTCCTTTTCAGCAGTTTTCCAGACACCGGAAGTCGCCATCTTGGATTTCAAAATGGCATTTGTAAACGATTTCTGGCCTCTGAGCGTCAATCTGGTTAAAGAAACACTTATATTGGGTGGTATTTGGTCATTTACGGCTGTTTTCCAGACACCGGAAATCGCAATCTTACAATTCAAAATGTTGTCTGAGGTCGATTTGTGGCTTCAGTGCATCATAACAATCCCGGAAATACTCATATTGGGTGGTATTTGGTCATTTGCCGCTGTTTTTCGGAAACCGGAAGTCACCATCTTGGATTTCAAAATGGCATTTGGGAACAATTTCTGGCCTCCGTGCGTCAATCAGACTAAAGAAACGCTCATATTGAGTGGTAATTTTCAGCTGTTTCCCAGACACCGAAAGTTGCCATCTTACAATTCAAAATGTTGTCTAAGGTAGTTTTGTGGCTTCAGTGCATCATAACAATCCCGGAAATACCCATATTGGCTGGTATTTGGTCATTTGCCGCTGTTTTTCAGAAACCGGAAGTCGCCATCTTGGATTTCAAAATGGCATTAGGAGACAATTTTTGGCCTCTGAGCGTCAATCTGGTTGAAGAAACACTCATATTGGGTGGTATTTGGTCATTTTCGGCTGTTTTCCAGAAACCGGAAGTCGCCATTTTACAATTCGAAATGTCTGAGGTCGATTTGTGGCTTCAGTGCATCATAACAATTCCGGAAATACCCATGTTGGGTCGTATTTGGTAATTTGCCGCTGTTTTTTAGAAACGGGAAGTCGCCATCTTGGATTTCGAAATGGTATTTAGAGACATGCCAGAAGAAGGAAGGGTGTCGAAACATTATGGACATGTTTGTTACACCTAAAAACATTAAGCTGCCAAATTTGGTTATATTTAGTTGGTTGGTTCTCGAGATAAGCAGAAATTTGTGTTTCATTTGTTATGAACCCCTCCCTTACAGAAGAGGTAGGGGAGTCGAACCACTATGGACATATTTGTTACCCCTAAAAACATTCAAATACCAAATTTGGTTGTATCTGGTTGATTGGTTCTCGAGCTGTGCGAAATTCGTGTTTCATTTGTATGGGACCCCTCCCTTGTAGAAGACACCACCTACCAAATTTGGTTCTATTTACTTGGTTAGTTTTCGAGATGTGCAGAAATTTGTGTTTCATTTGTATGGGACCCCTCCCTTCCAGGAGAGGGAAGGGTATCAAATCAACATGGACATATTTGCTACTCTCGAAAACATCCACATGCCAAATTTGGTTCCATTTGCTTGGTTAGTTTTCGAGATGTGCATAAATTTGTGCTTCATTTGTATGAGACCCCTCCCTTCCAGGAGAGAGAAGGGTGTCGAATCAACATGGACATATTTGCTACTCTCAAAAACATCCACATGCCAAATTTGATTCCATTTGCTTGGTTAGGTTCCAATAAAGGGGAACAAGCAGCTTCTCATGAACTTTTAAGTTGCTTTCAGGTGTAGACGGTACTTTATTTAGAATGAAGTTCGGTTTGTGAGTAATGTGTCTTGTTGTTCAGCAAGAAAGTTCCACGGAACCAAATCCGAACCTTATGTGAACTTCTAAGTTCGTTTGTTACATGAAATTCGAACTTCTGGTTGCTTGGGTAACACTTGCCTTAAGCTTAAAATTACACAAAGAACGCTAAACTATGTTGTTAGTGAAAATGGTTTAATAATAAAATATTAATCAAATAATAATTAAAATTTGTTTTACTACTAGATTGTATTAAATAGACTTTCTGTGTCTGTGTGTCTACGTTTTTTTTTAATGTTCATGAGTTTTTCTGCAACTAAACCAAGCAGATTCAACTAGTATAATAAACTTTATTCTTCGCAGATGGTGTAAACTAAACGTAGAACATTTTCGATTGTTCCCTTAAAATAGTTCGAAATTTATTTATTTCCCATAATCTATTGAAACTCTTTCAAAGAAGGTATTAATACATATTACGAGATTCACGGTTTCGGTGAGATGCATTTTACTCCTACTAGACTCACGTCGCACTCACGCAGAAAGAACTCGTGAAAATAAAATTCACAATGAAGTGAGTTGCGTCAAAAATCAGCCTAATTTTAGGCGCACTAGTAGAACAGCTGTCAGTGTAAACAGTAATTTACCATATCGACATCAACATTAGGGAAATTTGAACGAAAATATTCAATCCTAGATTGTGTTTTGTGCTACTAATAAGTAAATACAAAAAGTAATTAATATAACCCTATTTACTTACAAAAATCTTACATTGCAAACGATTTCAAGTCTACATAGATCCGATATTGAAAGACATTCTGAAATAAACATGAGTTCATTAAATTATTATTATAGTTGAACTAGTTAGTTTAATTTTTATTTAATTTGTCTAAGTTTAATTAGATTGCATATCCTACAAAAATTCAGGTCCTGTTCAATCGGTATAGCATGACTGAGTGTTGATGGCCATAATTTTGAAACAGACGGAAGCTGAACGGATCTGAACTCGAAGATGGATACAGATTCATTTTAATGTTAATTACTAGCAATTACCTAGCTTTTTTATAATCTTTAAACAAAATTTTGACGCATAGCTATTTCACGTTATCTGTCGCAGTTTGCTTTGATCCATCCAATTGAGATAATCGGCAGGACAATTCTACTGTACATGTTGTTACTGAGGATAAAAATTAGTACCTGAGCAATTCTCGCTGAAACTAGGCCACTAGGTGCACAAGGTCTTTCAAATTTGATATAAATGCACATAGTTATTAAAAATAGAGAAGAAATGATAATGCCATTTTTGTTTGATCGAATTTGTTGACCCCTTGGTCACCAAGGGGCGGAACAGTTTTCAGAAAAGTTGGAATTTTTGCAATTCTTGATGTATTATTTGAGCTGTATCTCTAAAATTCGTTATGTAAAGTACTACAAGTAGCACCATTCTGTAAAGAGGAATGATAGAGCTTTTATTTGAAGTGATCAGAATTCAGGCCGCCATCTTGGATTATATCAGAAAATGCAATTTTGACCGTGTTCGCAACTACCGATTTCCGATCTGAGACCAGCATTGGAAAGCTGAGACCAAATGCTATAAGATGCAAGAAAAAAAAAGGTGAGCATCAGTGTTAACCCATCAATTGAACCTATTTTCCAAGCTGAGTTTCAAAATATTCAACGTACACCGCGCGATCAACGTAATAACCTGTCTACTGAGACCAAGTGGATGCACATGTTATAACCCTACTAGCTCCATATATGGTCGGCGTGCAACCAGACCGAACCAAGCGCCAGTTTTTTGAAAATTGAGTTTTTAACACCAGTGGATGTTAAAATTGATAATTTATCTTTCATGAAAAAATGAAATCATCTGAACAGTTCGTAATGATATTATAACAAAATTTCTCTGCAGCAGCTTGCAGGAAACATACTGAGTGGTTAAACTTTGATCGCCGATTACTCGTAATAATGTTTTTGGCGGTTGGTTCGGTCTGGACGCACGCCGACCATATCATAATCGATTGGTGTTACAACTAATACGCCACTACTGTTTTTTTTTTTTTTTTTAGTTTAGTGAAAATAATGAATACAACACTACCATGTTTGATACTAACAAAGCGATAGGTTTTTTATTACTGAGCAGTTCCACAAAAAATGTCCCAGATTTAATGTTTTATTTATATTGTTATTTTTAATTTGGCTGAAACTTTGCATAGGCAAAAAATGCCATTTTGTGCTACTGGTTTAATTTTTTGCAACACGACTCATTTTTTTTTACAAATATTTTCAGGGCCAAAACGGGTTGTTTGATCGGTATGACGTCTTCTATAAAGCTGTAGTTAGTATTTTTGTCTCTCCGAAAAAATATACACTTTAAAACGATTTTAATTTAAAAAAAAAATGTAACAGAAAAATGTAAAATTATTGTTAGGTTTTACCTATTATCACCCGGGGGTTAATGAAGACATAGATAACCAATCTTTTGCAGGAAGATGCTCTGCTGTATGATGAACCATCATGCAAAAATTTAACGCTCTAGGACATCATTTATCTCCTGGACGATAATAGGTAAAACCTGACGATAATAGAGCCGATACCTATCTAAAACGGCTCATTTTTTAAAAATCTATTTTTTATAAAAACTACAAAAGATTACCTAAACAATGCAACAAAAGAAAAAGTTATAGAGTGTATATTTTTTTCGGAAAGACAACATTATTATCTGCAACTTTATCGAAGACGTCAAACCGATCAAACAAACCATTCCGGCCCTAAAAATATTTATAATCATAAATACCTTCTCAACATAGCATTTTCAATAGCTTCTTAAAAAATAAGTCATGTTCCAAAAAATTGTACCAATAGCATAAAATGACTATAGAAACGTCTATGCAAAGTTTCAGTCAAATTAAAAATAACGATACAAATGGAATAGTAAAACTGGGACATTTTGTGTGAAACTGCTCAGTAATAAAAAACCTATCGCTTTGTTAGTATCAAAAATGCTAGTGTTGTATTCATTATTCTCACTAAACTCAAAAAAAAACAGTAGTTGCGTACTAGTTGTAGTATCAATCGATTATGATTCATGGAGCTAGTAGGGTTATAACATGTGCATCCACTTGGTCTCAGTAGACAGGTTACTACGTTGATCGCGCGGTATACGTTGAATATTTTAATACTCAGCTTGGAAAATAGGTTCAATTGATGGGTTAACACTGATGCTCACCTATTTTTTTTCTTGCATCTTATAGAATTTTTTCTCAGCTTTCCAATGCTGGTCTCAGATCGAATCTCGGTAGTTGCGAACACGGTCAAAATTGCATTTTTTATGATATAGTCCAAGATGGCGGCCTAAATTCTGATCACTTTAAATGAAACCCCTATCATTCCTCTTTACAGAATAGTGCTACTTGTAGTACTTTACATAAGGAATTTCAGAGATACAGCTCAAATAATACATCAAGAATTGCAAAAAATTCAACTTTTCTGAAAACTGTTCCGCCCCTTGGTGATCAAGGGGTCAACAAATTCGATCATACAAAAATGGCGTTATCATTTTTTCTATTTCTAATTCTAATTCTATTTCTATTTCTAATAACTATGTGCATTTATATCAAATTTGAAAGACCTTGTGCACCTAGTGGCCTAGTTTCAGCGAGAATTGCTCCCTATTATAAATTTTCTTCGATGCTTTGACACTTTTTTATGGCAGGGTATTTTTAACAACAGCTTTTATCCGTTAACACACAAGTTCATTAAGCAGATAGTATAAGCAGTAGGGAAAGCGAAAAATAAGCGGCCTGGAAATATGATACAGATTTGGAAAAAATATACCGCATCCCGACGGGACGCAGTATTTTTCGCTTTCCTTACTGCTCATACTGTCTTGTAATTTTATTGAAACCTTAAAATGTTGATTGGGTTGTTTAGCTATATCAGTTTTTATGTCATCTGAAAGAGCTGCATTTTCTAAACAAAACGTGATTTTCAAAAACAAATTATCGTTGTCATTCAATTTTTAAATCACGAATTAAAACTGCTCGAAATCGCTACAATGACAGTTCGCCCAGAAACCAACTGTCATTGTAGCTATTTGGTGCGACTTCTTATTTTTCATTTAAAAATCGAAGGACAATGATATTAAGTTTTAAAAAATCTGGTTTTGCTCAGAAAATTACACTCTTTTACCTGATATAGAAAAATCAGAAATCCATGAGCAGCTAAACAACCCACTTCTATAATTGTCCTGTTCGTTCGGCAATTTCGGAAATATTTGAAACTAACAAGTCAGAGTAAAACTTTATTTGGCATTTTGGTGGTTTGTTTAGTACGGTAACAGTTTTCGTTCAGAGTATTTTTATCGCTCAGTTAAGTCATAGGTCGACTTACTTCCAATATATGTATATAATGCTTCGATAGATAAAAATGTCACAAACATATTCAAAAAAAACGATAGAACATTACTATATACAGATTAGTTCCTTTCAACTGGCAGCTGAGCGTTTTCTTCTAAGATTAGTCGATCGTTTAAAAAAACATAATGGCACGTGGTTTCCTGCTTCTCGTAACGCATGACTCACACAAAACCGTGAATGTGGGCTGCAATAAACGCACAAAAACATAGTTTCAATATTTCTCAAAGTATAAATAAAATGGAAGATAGTCAGAATGCTGGTCCAAATAGTCAGGGGTTAACACGCGAATTATGTGCTTCAGATATATAGTTGCTCTATAAACAAAAACATAGCACAAAGTGCTATTGAATTCTTCTGCAATAGTAACCAAGTGTTTTGCACTTCTCACATAACAGTTGTGGATGGACCTTGGATTGATCGGACACATCCAGCCCGTCGGGTTTTTCCAGAGGACGCTGGAATGTTTTAAAATGAGGTATGGTGCATGGCCCATGCGATTTTATTACTATCACAAACCTGTTTATGAGGATAGACATTGATATGACATTTAATGCATTCCTGTCCATGATTAGCCCAGGAATTCCCTGACATCCACTTTCTCTTACATTTTGGACACTTGTACTCCCCGAAACAGCGCTTTTTACCCTGGTAAGGTGTTTTCCCTTCGGCCTTAGGACGAGCCTGCAATTATCAATGATTATCAATAGTTTAAGTTCACTTCAATTTAGTCGATTATGAGGAAAAACCACCTGCGGACAATCTCGAATATAGTGACCTTTCTTGAAACAGAGATGACATAAATAGTTAGCCGGTGGTATCTTGCTGTATTTTTGGCTTGACTGTGCATTCACCGTAGACAAGAGATGATGATCATGTCGCTGACCATGCTGATGCTGATATTGATTTTGATGATTCATTGGACTACCACAACAACCTTCCAGGTAACCAGCATTACCTGTTAAGTTAGTCAAACGGTTTCCATGGGTATTGACGCTGGTCCCGTTGCCACTGCCACCCCCACAGCCGCTTTCGTTAGCAAAACCATTGAAACAACTCAAACCATTCGTGTACCGTGGATTATTTCCGTTCGGACTACCAAGCTGTTGCTGCTGCTGCGGAGAACAGTTTGGATTGTGACCGAGACCAAATAAACTGAGATCGGTAAACTGCTCGCACAACTCGCTGATAGTATCGGCCAAAGGCGACATTAAATCGTTGGCCCCGTTGGAATAACTTTGCGACGTCGGAAATGGACTCCATAAGGGTGGCAGTAATTTAGAGTTTGCCTGCGGAGGAAATTAAAAATATTTATGTTATGTAGTAAACTAAAGCAAAAGAGATTCATAATTTCAATAATAGCACTTCAAACATTTTCCAATTATGGAATAAAGTTAAAAATGTTGTAGCGAGTATGTTTAATAGATAAAATTAATAGTAAATCTTTACGAGGTTCGGCACCCAAAACTTGTTTCATTCATTTTCATTCCAAATACTTATATAACCAACATTCCGAAAAGTTAAAAATACAGTAATTTGAACGTAAAAACTTCTAGGGCAATCCAAACAGTTATCAGCATAAAAATAACACTGATAAACACAGGTTTTGCCCTAGAGCTCAAACTAGAAATTATGAAAGATTATAGCGCTTCAACCATTCCTTTGATGTTTGGTGCCCCTAGTGAAGACATTTTCTCAAAGACTTGAATAAGTTTCCGTATAAGCCAACGTAGAAGCGTCGAACCCTACGAGCAATTACTCTGCCGCACTTCTGCATACACTAGGGGCACCGAAATACACAGTATGCTTTTTAGGGCAACTATTTTGAGCTTTAGTGCAACATTTGTTTTGCTTTTGTCGACCAGTGTAATCTTTTCAAATGTAACTCATACGCGTGCTTCAATATTATATTAAACTTTTGAAATGAGTAACTGTCGATGCAATAACTAAATAAAATTTGAGGTAATCGTAGTACAAGTCTTGAGCAGTAACTATTTCTAATTAAGTTCTACTAAGCTTTTTTGCAAACAAATAGTTAGTAACAAATAAATGCAAGTTTCATCGTACCATTTTTAAAAAAATGATCATAAATTTTATTTAAAGTGTATATTTCCAATAAAATAATGAAAAAAGCACAAGGTTTGAAAAACAAGGTTTTCAAAGTTGTAAAGTAGTTGTTTGGTCTTCAAGAATCCTCAGATAAATTGATTTTTTTAATTAATTCAGACTTATTAAATAAGTATAGTGATAATAAGAGCTCTGCAAAACATTCTAAAACTGAAATTTGAACAGCAGCTTGTTCAAGAGGTATGAATAGTCATCTTGAACTTCTCAGCTAATTTTATCACCAAAATTCGATACTTACGAGATAAAAAAAACTTGATTTGTAGAATATTTGTTCGACCGAAGATTGAATAAAACATTTGATTAGTCAAAAATGTATTATTAGGAACGCTATCATTCATGTTGAAAAGTGAAAACTATTGTCTTGTCAAATCATTCCTCCTAACCCAAATTTGTTCGTACTTCGCTTACGTCGTCAACACTGTTTGCTACATTATATGAATTTAACAAATCTGTAATCAAATATTGGTGTAATTTTTTTAATGTTTTGTACGATTTTCGAAACTTGCACTTTTTTACGCAAATTTAATAAATTATGCGTTTTTCCTCTCTTTTCTTCTTTCAAAAGTGACTTCAGGTATGTTATTATAATTTAAACCGTTTTAAGTAAGAGTGTAAAAATCCACGAAAATATTCCAAATTTATGAAGCATTTCACACACAAAAAAATGTACAATGTATTTGTACCACTCATCATATATCACTCACCTGTATCGAATCACTCGAGTGGTCCACATTGGGCAGATAGTACCATTGTAGGGACGACGAGTACAGCCCGTTGGAGCCGTTCTGCCTAGGTTGAACACCCTCGAGGCCCATTACGGTTGATCAGCAATCACAAAATGTAACCTCAATATTTCCCAGCAGAGAATTCCGAAGGTGCGACACACTAGGCGACAAACCACGTTGCGCGTTGGGAAAATTGTGTTACAGCAGAAACACGCACACGTTGTCAAATGTCGGCTAGCTTGTTAACTCACTTAAACGATTTTCCGGCTTTTATTGCCGGTGTGTCTTGGTGTCGTCTTGTTTTATTTTCGAGACGAGAAAGATCAACACTACAAAATTTTCCTGTTGTTCGTTCTCTTTCTCTTTCGCTTAACGAGTTTTCTTCGGCATGCCGAAAATAATCTACACTATTTGTAGTCAAACGCGCGTACTACTAATTCCATATGTGTCCATGTACGCGTAATACAGAGGGCGTCGGGAAGAAATTTTGATACTCTATGGGATGACGATCGCACACCTTTCGATGGCAATGATCGCGGTAGGCATTTTCTTTTCGTCCCGTTTTATATTCTCTTTTCTCTCGCACTGGTTGTCTCAATCCCCGCTGACTAGATTCGAACACGATTGTATGGGTGTGTGTTGTTTAACTAAAAATATCTTTTCATTATTTATAGCCTGAATGGTCTAAGTGAAGTTGATCTTTGCTGTTCACTGTTTTTCCGTAGCTATATTGCACATACGCATTGAGCTTAAAACTTCACCTTATTCACCGTTCAATCCAGCTCCGCACGACGAATTCGAATTTTAATGCAATTGTTTTTCGTAATTTTAAACATCCACCAAAAGTCGATCTGGTGGCATGTTTATTCGAAGCAAAATTAAGCTGACTGTCGATTCTCGCCTCTGGCGAGGTAAATAAACTCGTAATTACCTTAATATTCTTTGCAAAATTATCACAGTTGCTATACTTTTCGAAGTTCGGTTTGTGTAAATGACTGGCACCTATTCGATTTGATCGTTGCACATGTATTTGTTGAAGAGCACCACAGTCATGTCCGGATTTAAAACAAGTTACCAATCAACTAATTATTTGCCAGAAACTTTTGACCATACTGTAAGACAAATACAGAAAGTCATTACAAATCGACTCTGTCCTAATTCTTTCATTCGCTCAAATATACCTTTATATGCGTACTTGATCAGTACCAGCAGCTCTGAGCTGTGTCGACCACAAAAGCCTCAATTTAGTCCAAACTATGGGACCGGGAAGTGTTCACAAAATTTAAAAACTCTCTCTGCAACGATTCAACGATAACTGATCGTCATCGAACGAATAGAGAAAGCGTGCATTTCCCTTGAGTATAAGTAAAAATAACAAAATCCTGCAACCGAAACATGGGAGTTTTCCGCGATCGAGCAGTTCCCTCTCTCATGCGCTCATGTTTTTCCCATTCTACGTGTTGTAAAATTGCTGTAAGAGAATATTCAATTCTAAGAGTGGTAGACAGCGTGGATTATTATAACCATGTTTTTTCGGCTTTTATTCAGGCTTTAGTCCAGCCTAAATCCACTTTAAAATAGTCTAATAAGCTGTAAATCAACGAAATTGTTTGTTGGGATCTCAGTTTGAAAATTCCTAAAAATATAAATACTCTTACCATTCCAGTTTGTTCAAGGTTTTCCTGTTAAGGAGCATGATAGGGTGTGACTGTGACAGGAAAAAATTAGCAGTTAGCCTGCCTAATTTCAACTAAAAACAAAACTAAACGTTTCAGCAACTAATTCACTCCCTTGAAAATCCCTAGAAAATCTCTAGAAAGCCTTGACAATATCAGCCAGTTTCATCGTCCCAATCAAAAATGCTTGGAGTGGTCTAATATGCCTGTGGCCAGTTTTATCTACAAGAAGAACTAATTTTGTGTTGATGCCTAGAACCGGGACTCGACGACGAAAAAAAGGTGTATGAGAGCTGTCTCCAACAAGACGTTAAAACCGTCATCGGTGATATGAACGCTCAGATAGGACGGGAGACAATGTACAGACCTGTGATCTGGCCGAATAGCTGAACGCCGTAGAAAAATGATAACGGCCAACGATGTGTGAGCTTTGTAGCCTCCAGCCTCCCGCGGTATGGTAGTCAGAAATATCTTCTTTCTCCGCAAAGACATCCACAAAGCCACCTGGAGATCACCTGACTTACCAAGATTTGGGAGGAGGAATCACGTGCAATCACGCTGTCGAACGCCACCTATAAGGTACTCTCTCAAATTCGTGAGAGGTTGTGGACAATACCAAGCGGGATTTATGGATGCCCGCGCCAGCACGGACCAAATATTCACGGTACGGCAAGTCCTACAGAAATGCTGTGAATATTATGTGCCCATACATGATTTGTTCATCGATTTTAAATTGGCGTACGACACAATCGATCGAGATCAGCTATGGTAGATTATACACCATTACAGTTTCCCGGATAAACTGTCACGGTTAGTCCATGGATAAAATGAAGCGCGTAGTTCGAATTTCGGGGACACTCTCGAGTCCCTTCGAATCTCGAAGAGGGATACGGCAAGGTGATAAATTATCGTGCTGCTATTCAACATCCCTTTGGAAAATGTGATACGTAGGGCTGGTGTCGACACGAGTGGCACGATATTCAGACTCTTTAGCTTCGCCGATGACATTGATATTGTAGAGCGGACCTCTGAGAGGATGACGGAAAAGTGCATCAGACTAAAGGCTGAAGCCGGACGAATTGGACTAGTTATAAACACATCGAAGTTTGGGTAAATGAAAGGAAGAGGTTCCAGAGAGAACAGTATGAATCTCCCACCACGAATTCATATTAGCGGTGATGAAATTGAGGTGGTAGACGAGTTTATCTGGACTCACTGGTGACTGCTGACAACGAAACCAGCAGAGAAATTTGTCGACGCCTTATGGCAGGAAATGGTGCCTACTTTGAACTCCGAAGGACGCTCCGCTCGATTAAAATCGGCCGCCGCACGGAGTTGACCATCTATGAACATTGATCAAACCGATAGTCCTCTACGGCCACGAAACTTGGACCATGCTCGTAGAGAACCAACGCGCCCTTGGGGTTTTCCGAACGGAAGGTGCTACCATCTATGGTCGACTGCAGATGGAAGATGGATCATGGCGGAGGCGGGTAGAGCAAGAGTTGCATCAGCTGCTGGAAGAACCACTGATCGTTCAAACGGCGAAAATCTTGAGATTGTGGTCTGTCGTCTGGCCTGTCGTAAGCATTTCGGACGACAACCCGATAAAATGGTTCTTGATAACGACCCGACTGGAACGAGGCGCGCTGCGAGCAAGTTGGTTCGCTCAAATGGAAGACGACCGCCGGGCCCCGCAGATGACATGGCTGGCAAGCTGCAGCCATGGAGCGAATTGAATGGAGACGACTTCTTCGAACAGCAAGGGACACTTTGGTCTGGAGCTGACTGGTAAGGTGAGTAAGACATCAGCAGAACGTCTGTTACAATATCAAAATCATTCAAATTATTACGTTTGACAATCAATCGAAAATTGAAGCCAATCCATTTAATCGATTTAGGATGATAGCATGATGATTGATGAAAATTCTCGTGGATGTCACTCTTCTGGAAGTGATATGTATGACAATTATGCTCAAGGTGGTTGCCCCCCAAAGGGGACAAAAAAACAAAGCCTTAGTACTACATTCCGATTCGGAACTTGACCTTCTGTTAATTATACACAAACTTCGCAGCGAACTGTTTGATGTACAGGACAATTGGGTCGTGATTTAAACAAAATTTCTATCGTTGTCCTTCGCTTTTTAAATCACGATTTAAAACTGCTCGAAGTCTGTTCGAATCGCTACAATGACAGTTCGCCCATATATAGGGATACCATCCGTCCTGATTTAGCAGGACATGTCCTGGGGTGGCATTGCGCAGCTCGATTTGAACGATTTTCGCTATTTTCGAGTAGGTCACATACTGCCAGGTATGCTTTAAGCTTAAAAGGAGCTGTCATTGTCATTTGCCCTGCGGCTCATCTAACCCGCAAAGTCGAAAAAAATACGAAAACCGAAACATAACGCCCCCCAGCGATCATTAAGTTTTGTTCGAGTTGCTCGAAACGAAATGCGCAATGTCACCCCTGATTTTGAGATCCTATTTGGGAGTCCTGATTTATTTTTCATATTCTAGCATTCGTCCTGAATCACCAAGCTCATATTGCAAGGCACAAGTCGGTAATTTTTAACAGAAACGTGAATGTTGCTTGAGATTAGGAATTGTTGGAGTATGCCCAGTATTTTTTTTTTTCATTTCTAGTTGCCAGTTCGAATTCGTCGCTGGTAAAATCAAAAAGGAAAGGACATTTTTCTCCGATAAAATTCTTAAAGTAACATTTTTTTTTCTTCATCTATAGTTTATTTGACACGGCACAAATACAATTCAATGTTTAACGGCGCCAATTATATCTGGTAGCTTACTTTCTAAAGTATCTTAATAACTAAAAGCAAATTTTTTATCCTCGCTGCCGACTACCTGCTGAAACTAAATCTAACTTAAAGCTAGAATATTTTGCATTAAAAGCACAGGTTTGCTGTTTGATGGTTTTCATTGCCATGGGTAAGCAGCATATTAAATTTGTTCCGCTGCTGGGCCAAGATATAACGGACTGGCATATTGGGTTGTTTCCATCGGGCCTTGAAAGTATCGTGCGGGTCTGATTGCTGTTTCCGGATCCGGGGTCTTAACGTGTTCTTGTCGTTTGGTTGGATGTAGGCGGAAGGGGATAGGACTAAACTGGGGCGTGGATGGATTTCAGGAAAACGTATATAAGGGACATGTAGGATAGGTCACGGCTCGCCAAGACAACACGAACAGGAACAGCCGGCTGCCTACCTTCGGCCTGCAGGGAAGCTATTAATCTAGACCTGGCGTCACGGTGTACAGGGCATGACCAAACAACGTGCTCTATGTCGTGATAACCTTCACCACAGGCACAGATACCACTCTCCCAGAGCCCAACACGACGGAGATGCGCGTCAAATCTATAGTGATTGGACATAAGCCGGGACATCACGCAAATGAAATCCCGACCTACATCCAACCCCTTGAACCACGGGTTCGTCGATACCTTGGGGATTATGGAATGTAACCACCTTCCCAGTTCCCCCTTGGTCCAAGAATTTTGCCAACTGATGATCGTATTCTGACGTACAAATGCGAAAAATTCATTAAAGGCAATTGGTCTTTCATAAATCACCGTTTGTTGCGCCCACCTTAGCCAAAGAGTCCGCTTTCTCATTACCCGGTATCGAGCAGTGAGAAGGGACCCACGCTAAGGTAATCTGAGTAGATTTTTCGGATAAAGCACTCAGATGTTCCCGTATTTTCCCCAGGAAATACGGAGAGTGCTTAACATTTTTCATCGATCGGAGAGCCTCAATGGAACTGAGACTGTCCGTAAAGATGAAATAATGGTCCGTGGGCATTTTTTCGATAATCCCTAGGGTGTACTGAATTGCAGCTAATTCTGCGACGTAAACAGAAGCAGGTTTATCGAGCTTATGGGAGACGGTTAAATTGTTATTGAAGATACCGAAGCCAGTGGACCCATCAAGAAGTGATCCGTCAGTGTAGTACATATTGTCGCAGTTGATGTTTCGATATTTATTGGAAAAAATTTTAGGGATCTGCTGCACGCGTAAATGATCCGGGATTCCACGAGTTTCTTCTATCATGGATGTATCGAAAAACACAGTAGAATCAGAAGTATTTGATAAGTCGACACGATTTGGAATATTCGAAGAAGGGTTAATATTTTGGGACATGTGATTGAAATACAATGTCATAAAACGGGTTTGAGAATTAAGTTCGATTAACCTTTCAAAATTTTCAATCACGGGACGGTTCAAGACCTCACATTTGATTAGAATACGAGAAGACAGGCTCCAGAAGCGGTTTTTCAATGGTAGTACTCCAGCTAAGATCTCCAAACTCATCGTATGGGTCGATTGCATGCAACCCAAGGCGATACGCAAACAACGATATTGTATTCGCTCCAGTTTGATTAAATGTGTGTTTGCTGCGGAGCGGAAGCAGAAACACCCGTACTCAATAACAGACAGTATCGTTGTTTGGTAAAGCCTTATAAGGTCTCCTGGGTGGGCTCCCCACCATTGTCCGGTTATTGTACGAAGAAAATTCACTCTTTGTTGACATTTTTTCATCAGATACCTCACGTGACAACTCCAGGTGCCTTTAGAGTCGAACCAGACACCAAGATATTTGTGTACCAAAACCTGAGAAGTCGTTTTACCCATTAATTGTGTTTGAAGCTGAGCAGGTTCATGCTTCCTAGAAAAAACTACTATCTCAGTCTTCTCCGGAGAGAATTCGATACCTAGCTGTAAAGCCCAAGCAGACAAATTGACCAAGGTATCTTGCAATGGTCCTTGCAAATCGGCAGCTTTGGCTCCTGTAACAGAGATTACACTGTCGTCTGCAAGTTGTGTTATCGTGCATGAATTTGCCAGACAATTGTCGATGTCATTTACATAAAAGTTGTAAAGAAGGGGGCTTAAACATGAGCCCTGGGGAAGACCCATGTAGCTAATGCGAAAAGTTGCCAAATCGCCGTGCGTAAAATGCATGTGCTTTTCGGACAACAAATTGTGCAAAAAATTTTTCAAAATTGGAGAAAATCCTTGTCGGTGAAGTTTACCCGAAAGAATGTCAATAGAAACGGAATCAAAAGCCCCCTTAATGTCCAAGAACGCAGACGCCATTTGTTCTTTGCGAGCATACGTCAGCTGAATATCTGTTGAAAGCAACGCAAGACAATCATTCGTCCCTTTGGCACGGCGGAAGCCAAATTGAGTATCTGATAGTAGACCATTTGATTCGACCCAATGGTCTAAACGACGAAGTATCATTTTTTCCATCAATTTCCGGATACAGGATAGCATTGCAATCGGCCTATAAGAGTTGTGATCAGAAGCTGGTTTATCTGGTTTTTGGATGGCGATCACCTTCACTTGCCTCCAATCCTGCGGTACAATGTTTTGCTCCAGGAACTTATTGAACAAGTTCAACAAGCGCCTCTTGGCATTGCCGGGTAGATTCTTCAACAAGTTGAATTTGATTCTATCTAACCCAGGCGCGTTATTGTTACAGGACAGGAGGGCAACTTAAAATTCTGCCATCGTAAAAGGTGATTCTATCGCGTCGTGGCCCGGAGACGCATCGCGAACAATGTTTTGCTCAGGAACAGAGTCCGGACATACTTTCCTGGCAAAATCAAATATCCACCGACTTGAAGACTCCTCGCTTTCGTTGACCGTTACGCGATTCCGCATTCTTCGGGCTGTGTTCCAAAGAGTGCTCATCGATGTCTCCCTCGACGTCTCGTTCACGAACCGACGCCAATATCCGCGTTTCTTTGCTTTAGCCAAGCTTTTAAGCTTGGTATTAAGCTCCGAATACCGTATATAGTCGCCAGGTATACCTTTCTTCTTATAGGCCAAAAACGCGTCGGATCTTTGCGTGTAGACATCGGAGCACTCTTGGTCCCACCACGGAGTGGGAGGCCGTTCTTTGATCGTTACGCCGGGATATTTCTTCGTTTGGGCTTGCAACGCGGCATCGAGAATCAAGCCCGCGAGGAGATTGTATTCTTCAAGTGGTGGATGATGTTGAATCGACTCGACCGCTTTTGAAATCATTTCCTCGTATAACTTCCATTCGACATTCCGTGTGAGGTCATACGGAATGTCAATTGGTCGCATGCGAGTTGACCCGTTATTAATTGAAATAAGAATAGGCAAATGGTCGCTACCGTGAGGATCGAGGATTACCTTCCATGTGCAATCCAACCGTAGCGACGTTGAACATCAGGATAGATCCAAAGCGCTTAGGCGCGCTGGAGGTTTCGGGATACGTGTCATTTCACCGTTGTTTAGAATAGTCATGTCGAAGTCATCGCAAAGGTTATAGATTAAAGAGGAGCGGTTATCATTGTAAGGGGAACCCCAAGCCACGCCATGAGAGTTGAAGTCTCCCAAAATCAAACGTGGCGAGGGAAGAAGTTCTATTAAATCAAAGAGCAGCCGTTGCCCAACCTGTGCTCTGGGAGGAATATATATTGAGGCAATACAAAGCTCTTTACCTTGTATTGTCATTTGACATGCGACAACTTCGATGCCTGGAATCGAGGGGAGGTTAATACGATAGAAAGAATAGCACTTTTTAATCCCTAAAAGTACTCCTCCATATGGGGTGTCTCGATCAAGGCGAATAATATTAAAATCATGGAAGTTGAGATCAATATTTGAAGTAAGCCAAGCATAGCATAGCATAGCATATTTGATCGCCCGTGTGTTGCCCGCGATTGACCAGAATCAGCTGATCAATATTTGAAGTAAGCCAAGTTTCACAAAGGGAAAATGCATCGCATTTGTTTTTATTTATCAAAACTTTAAACGAATCAATCAATGTAGAATACTTCTACAATTCCACTGTAAGACAGAGATAGAATCCTTCATATACGCAGTTGAATTAGGCATCGAAGGATACAATCGCTGCAAGGAGGGGCCATTGGGCAGTCAACTGCTTCAAAAATGATCTAACTGTTGGGAGGAATGCTGTAAGAAAAATTTTAATTGGATCGGGTACATTGAAATTTTCAAAAATCCAGTCCACAATGTCAGAAAATTTCACTAATCCAGAGTTTGTTTCATCAACTGGATGTGCAAAAGGAACAACTGGGGTTTTAGATGTTCCTGGCAGTGCTGGGAACTCCTTCTGGGACTTTAAATTTGCAAGCCCAGGAGGAGTTTGCTTCGGTTTTTCCGCAGCACTGTTTGGTTTGTTCGTACTTTTCATTACACTTTGGGAAATCTTAGGACCTTTACGGGGAAGTTTAGGAGAAGGAACATTTTTCCTCTTCCTAGACTCCCCAGGATTGGCATAAGATGTTCCCGCTGATGAATCGTCAGAATCGGTTTCATCAGAGGGCAACAGATCAACGGGGTTCGATGTTATGGTAGAAGTGGTCACGGTCTTTTTCAGCATCTCAGCGTAAGACCGCTTTGAACGCTCCTTAAGTGACCGCTTGATTTTATCTCTGCGCTGCATGTACACCGGGCATGTGGAGAGCTCATGCTGGTTTTCCCCACAGTGAATACATTTTTCAGCATTAACACTGCAAGAATCTTCCGCATGAGTCTCCCCACACTTGCTACATCGTGCCTTATTGCAGCAGTAGGCGGCTGTGTGGCCTAACTGCTTGCAATTGGTGCAATTCATAACACGGGGTACATACAATCGCACAGGCAGACGAACCCGGTCGATCGAGACGTGGCTAGGGAGTGCAGATCCGGCAAACGTAACGCGAAACGAGTCTGACGGAGTGTAAACTTTTTTACCGCAGACGAGAGACATGGACCGCAATTGCTTACAATCCAAAATCTTCGCCTGTGTTTCGGTATTTTTGAAGCAACCGGTTGCGCTTTTTAGGATACACTCGACAGACAGACTCGAATCGGTTATGACACCGTCGATCTCCACGTCTCGTGCGGGTATGTAAACGCGATACTCGCGTGTGAAGAGCTCAGAGCAAGCGATAGCATTGGCCTGTGCCAGATCACTGACCACGACACGGAGCTTGTTAGGTCGGACCTTGGAAATTTCGGTCACGGCCTTGTACCCCTTCGTCAGGTCTTTAGAAATTTGCAGTATGTTTAATCGCTTTGAATTCACTCCTGCCTTTGGACGGAAATAAACAGTATAGCTGCCCTGTTGAGATCCGTCCGGGTAAAGCCTGGGGCGAGGGGGGACTGGAGAATGAACAGGGGAGGGGGTAACAGAAAGGTCAGGGTCAGGGGGGTTCGGGGATGGTGGCACGGGAGGCGAGGGATCTATATCCATCGCGCTAAATGTAGCGCACTAGCGCACTAGCGCCGACAAGAACACGTACCTCTTTACTTCTTCCGTCCAGCAGTGGTTGTCCGATCGTTCGAAGCTGCACCCAAAGCAGCCAGCAGCACCAGTACAGCAGCACCAATACAGCCACCAGCAGTGAGCCGGGTGTGAGATCACTCAGCACAGCGACACGGACTCGACTGTCAACTGATGGCCTTGAACTCGAAAGAATAATACACTCTTTTGTTTGGCTATTCGTACACACGGACCGGATTGTAATAGAACGACCACTTTGCACGTCCGTTTCTGTCGAGTGTTCGACGCGGAATGTAAAAAGTAACATTTTATGAGGTAAAATTGTAAAATTTGAAGTGATGACCGTTTTGCGGGCTAAAGAAAACAAAGGGGCCTATTACAGTCAACGAGGTGAGCAGCGACTTACTCGCCTGACCAATTTAGATATAACAAATGGTGAGTCTGCTGGATCTCGGACGCTCGTAGCTCGTCTGCGAAACTGCTCCACTCAGCTATCACCAGTGCTGAGAATATTCACTGTCATGATATTCAAAAGCAGCGATTTTCAGCCGTCTTCATATTGATAATCCTACTACCCATGCGACCGTTGATATTCATGATACCAAACAACCGATGAACACCGACAAGATAAACTTTAACACTCGTGTTGATATTTTGATCGTCAAAAATGAAAATCATATCAAAATAGTGAAAATCAAAATTAACCTTATTCGACTATTTATACCTCACTGGGCAGTGTACAGCGTCTGAACAGATTTGCACTACTTGGATTGATAATCACCGAAGCTTCTTTGAATATCATTACGAGGCCTTTGATATTCATTCCACTGTTCTGTCATTGAATATGAGAAAAGGTATTCATGCATCGTCGCAATGAACATAGGTTACTGAGTTGCATCAGAGAATAAATGTGCTGACACTGAGATTAATTCGATTCATCTACTCATGAATAAACATTGATATTCTAAGGCACTGGCTGTCACCAGCCAAGTGTGTAAACTCGCGTTTCCTAATACAACATTTTGCTCGTCAGTGACTCTAGGCGAGGCAAATTGCTTGCCTCGTTTCTTTTAATCGGTCCCAAAATCTGGAAAAATCTGCATTATTTTTGAAACATCTGAGAGAATAGACATTAAACCTGTCTGTCTTGATACATGTTCAATAATGTCGATAATTCAGATAAATCTTGGTACCTAACTACACATCGTACAATGCGTAATTTATTTCTTTGGTTAAGCCTGAGTAAAGTGAATAATGTTAAACATCTGACAATTTTTATATTTAATTTTAAACAGTTTAAATGTGCTGAATTCTTTGAAACCATACAAATTCCTAAAAATTCAAAGTTGCTTGATAAAATTGGATCGTTCGAGATACATGTTAAATAAATTAACAACCGAATAGCATTTAAGTGCAAATTACATACCACCAGTTTAAACCAGAATAAAAATAATTTAGATCAAATTTGTGTCGAAAAAATAGATGTCCTGATTTGTACCTCTGACCAGATGGTATCCCTACCCATATACCAACTGTCATTGTAGCGATTTAGAGCGATTTTTTATTCTTCATTCAAAAATCGAATGATAATGATATGAAGTTTTAATAAATCAAGTTTTTCGAAACCAACTGGAAGGGCCACCCGGAGCGAAACACTCCCTTCCACAAGTTTACGCCACAGTACGTATGAAAATAACATTTCATTCAAACTTGAAAACAACTAAATAAGCATTTTGGGAATAAATTGTATTCAAACTTTGAATCATGTAATTAACAAATGAGATTCAGTACATGTTAAACCAACATACACGAAAATTGAACCCACCCAAACTTTGTTTTTCCTGTTCTGAGTATTTTCCATTGGTTTTTAGTCATAAAGTACTAAGTTTTAGATTGCACTTGCCGAGTTATTCAGTTCATAAGAATAATAGTTTGTAACCGAATCTAAGTTTGTGTGCTTCCACCCTCTCCTAGGTTGAGGGGCTTGACGGTTTTGTAATTAGTAATATCTGGTTTAAATTCGTGAACTAAAATACTCTTTTCGGTTATTTATTATACAAGATAGATCCAGTCTAATAAGGCCAGATGCTAGTTGCAAAACACCTCAAACGTTCTTTGAAAAGACTTTGATGGGCTTTTCGGTTGTAATCAAAATAAAGAAGCAATAAAACTTAACCTAATACTGCATACAGCATGACCATTGTAAAATAATTTTAAATGTCTATAAAGCTCATTAGAATCATTCATTGCAACGGCCGTAATAAGACGAAGTTGAATGTTAATGATAATGATTGGGTGGAATGTTTGAATCATTCAACACTTTGATAAAAGGTCAGATTGATTGATCTGGTCTTTTACGGATTAAGCAGTTTTAATTGACTATTGCGACAACTAAAACATGCTTTCTACTGAGGTGCCGAGAGGGCTCAGTAAAGGAATTTGGTATAGTAATCAAAAGATTGCGTTATCAACTTTCTCAAAGCCAACGCTCAACCAGTAGTTAGATATATGCGCGGTCGTAATTCAGACTTATTTACATTAATTTTTATTGTTCAAATCAAATTATTAATCCAGTTTCCTCTTTTTTTAATGCGAGAAAAATCAAGAATTAGAGCAAACGAAGAATCAACCAATTTACCTGAGGAATACAATCAAACAAAGGTCAATGAAAGAGTGATTAAAGGTAACAAACATAAAACGGGGTAAGTAAAGGATTAAGGCACAGCAGGTATGTAAAAAAGCAAATTACCATTACTATTGTTATTACTATTTATCAAAAATTTCATCTGACAAGAGTTTTAATGAATAAAAATATTTAAATATATGTGCGGTTGGGAGGGGTTGCCTTGAGAGGCCCTGGACACAGACCGGCATACGTGACAAATATTACATACATATATTACAAATGGACGTAATTTATTACCATCAACAACAGCTACAACTATTCTTTTTTTCTTTTCATGCACATTTCTGCAACTACTATCACTGTTTCCTTCGACTATCCCCTATATTCAACCTTGTCTCACTATCCGGCATTCCAACGCAGAATTTATTTGACCTCTCGGGTTATTATGCTGCGATGCCAAATCTAATCTCTCCACTGGTACAGCATGGAAAGTGTTTAAGCACTGGAGACTTGGCCCTGCGGCCCCCTTCTGCACCCGAAACTGAAAATGAAAAATGAAAATGAATCTAAGTTTGTGTGCTTCCTGAATATTTTGAATTTCATGAATATGAAACACAATTAAGCTAACGGTTAACGTAACATTACTATGAATCATAATTATATCTAGAAAAATATGACCGATATCATATCAAATTTATTCAAATTTTCTCTACATGCTATCCAGCTTTTTACGCGCCATAATGGCGGACGCTATAATGGAAAATTCGTAATATGTTACCTACCCTTTTGACAACTCTGCTTACGTCAGTTTGACTTTTCATGTATTTCGCACGAAAAACAATAAATCTGGCAACATTAATGTTGCCAAAACTGCAGAAATCACAAATCTGACGTAAGCAGAGAGGTTCACGAATTACGAACGCGCATTATAGCATTCGCCATTATGGTGCGTAAAAAGCTGAATAATCGTTTGGCACAAATACCTTATTTGACGGGCAGATTTTTTCAGTGTGGTTCACACGACAAAACATGTTGCTACGCACCTTCTGTATACCACAGGGTTTTTCAGTTTTTTTTTTTTTGACAGTTCGTTTTCATCCTTCAATGTTCAATATCAACATTGTGTTTTGCTCACCACGTTTAGCCGCATGGAATTCGATTCTCGTTGTTAGTTGCAATCATGATGGATATTTCAAATCAAAACGAAGATATTATTGAAAATGGAAAGCTTAAGCGAAAAAAAATCAAACCATCCGACAAAGAAACAAACAAAAAGCCCAAGATTGCATATAGTACAAATTCGGCTAATAAACTTATTCAGAACATTCACGCGCAGTTAAAAGAAGAATGTGTCGCTGCTGATGGTGAGTTTTTTATTGCATTGGTATAAAACAATTCTAAAAATTCTGTTTTTCAGTTATTCGACATTTTGCTAGATCCTTGCAGGATAATCCAGCTTACGCTGTTGATTATATTCGAGCCGGAGGCACGTTTACACACTTTATAAAGATACTGAAATCAATGGATATAGGAAAACTAGCAGATGTAGCGGATCTGTACACTGTAATTCACTATGTTATGATTGAATGCAGTAACTATGACGAGGTTCATGCTGCATATGCTTCTAAATGCGCAAAAACAATTCTGAGCGATTTCAAGTCCTCGATAGTGTCGTTATTGAATGTACAATCCACTGAACCTCTGCTGATGGCTGGGTTTCGCATATTAAAAGCAATCTTGCTGATCGACCCATCACATGGCAAAGAGATATTGCATCTGTTAGACGTATGTCTGCCACAGTTAGACTTGAAACGTTACCGTGAAGTTTCATCCGATGAACAAGCAGCATCGCTTAGGGGAGTGTTTGTAGATTTCAATTTAAGTTTTCTTATCGATTCTAGTGCAGACCTGGTCCGGTCGTGGTTAAACCGTTACCATCTGATTTACCCATTGGTTTGCAATTTAATATATGACCGGGCAGAAAATGTAGTTTTGGTGATGAAGACATTCCAGCAATATGTTCTGGAAAATTCAAGCATTGATAAATTTGTGTACAGAACCACTTTCACTGTTGATATTTTGAAAGCGTTGGTAAATACTTATGATTGGGTTGGACCACCGAAAGTAATGGTTAGTGATGAGTCGAAAAACATGGTTGTTAATGCAACTGAAAAAGTCGTACTACCTTTGCTTACATCGAAAAAATATCATTTGGTGCCTAAAATTATAGATTTGGGACGAGGAATAACCCGACATAAACACATATTGCTGGCACTAAAAAGTTCGAAACTGGAAAAGCAGCATCGGAAATTGATTCTTAGAATTTTTGATGTTTGTCCGGAAGCATTACCTGCAGTTCTGGAGAATTATGGTTCTTTGATGAAATCTAAAAGAAACGAACATTTTAATTTGTTGTTGGAAATTCTTCGACAGCCAAAACCGGAAGAAATTGTAAAGCATTTTGACACAGCCGATGCTAAACAAGTCTCGAACTTCATCACGAAGTCAACCCTTCCAAGAACAATATTGGAGTTTGTTACAACTTCTATTAACAAGAAAACAGATGTTTCCTATTGTATGGAATTTTTAGCAGTGATGCTAAGTCAATGTGAAAAATATCTTCGAGAAGTGCCGAAGCTCAAAAACCTTGATCAATTCGATATTAAAAAAATAAAGTTCGATGTAATAAATCAAATATTAGCACTCTTCCCAACGATAGACGCCATCATGAGCGCAATGATGCATCATCGAACGGATAAAAATGCCGTCAAACCGTACATCGCCATGGAACATACTATGGATATATTGTTGGCGTGTATCCGCACATTTCCTTCGTACATCGAAAGCTCCTCATTTATCACCGCCTATCGCAAAATTCTCGATCCGGTTTATCGCAACGTAGCGATCGAACATGAATACCTTATGTATGAGTTCAAAGCAATCAAGGTCATCATTGCTCTCGAACCCCAGTCAATAGCGTTTAACTCAGACCTTTTCCCATCAGTTATAAAACTTCTCACCAAAGTTTATCTCAATGGAAGTGCTGAAATGCAACGTGAAGCAACCGTTCAACTAATGTCCCTCTTTCGGAACACTGCCTTGTTCGGCAATAGCCCAAGTGAGATCGAAATTTGGTTTCAATCACTGCGCCACGTAAACCCTGCAAAAGTTCCGCGTTTGGTATCGTATCTGGCGTTTTCATTCCGACAGGCGGCTGAGCGGCAAAATATTACAACCGAAAAAGACCATTCTGTCGTCAACAAGGCATTCGAAAAAAGCCGCGTTGCAAATTTAGATGAACTGTTTGAACGTGTTGAAACCGATGCGTGCGAAGAGCTAGATAAGGAAGATGAACCAGTGGAATTGCCGGTTGCAGATAATTTCTTAATTTACATGTTTCATCCCAGTACCAAGCGTCCGGAAGAGTTTCATCCCTATCTTGAGGCAGTGGCGCTGAGATATTTCCACCTGCTGCCATATCCGGAGATCGTGGAAAACTGTGCCGAAAGTATCGGTGGTCAAATGCACAAATATTTTACCAAGTGGATCATAGATGGAAAGGTTAAACCGTTGGATGGTTTCGGAGAGCAGAGCTCGCTTGGGCGACTGAGTCGACTGTTACTAAAAAAGCAACAAGCTTTGGAAGATGTGCTTCCCGACGGTAAGTCTTCTGTATGAATAACACAAAATTTATTATTTATACACAGTTAAAAACTTGTTTTGGTATACCTTTTCTAAAAACCCAAACTAGGAATTTTAGTCTAGCGATTCTCGTTATGCGTTACCATCACATTTCACTCAAAATTCATTTTAGGACACACGAACCGCTGCGAGTTAACCTACCTTATCCATGAGGTTATCTTCTATGTTACTCAATTAATTGAGCTGGAAAAATTTGACACCGATTACTCTACGGTATGTTTGTACTATTTGAATCAATTTTTCGAATTACTATTAAAGGAGGAAGAAGAGCTTGCCGAAAAAGATCAAAAATTAGGTGGTATCTTGAAAAATATTTTCTGCCATCGCCCTGTTCTGTATCAACACTTCACAGTGATGAATAGCAAAGAAGATATGAGTGCGCTAGTTACAAACTTTATTTGCGAACTAATGCAAAGACTGCGTACTGTGCCGAATTTTTCTAAACATACGACACTGTATTCTAATAAAATCGTGCACGAAATCATTTCTGTATCCTCGTACGAAAACACACCTAAGAGTAAACAACTAAACACAATATTGGTCGAAAAAATGCACAATATTTTTCAACTAAGTATGCGAAATTCCGTTAATCTGTCGAAACATTACGCACAACTCTCACATACAATTTTTATAAACGATCAGAACGAAAAGACCTGTCATTTAAGTCTGCTGACAGCGGCCTTAGAAAAGTTGGCGAGCAATCGGGAATGTTGTCTGGAGTCAGCGACCATAAATGGGTTATCAAGGATATATGTGGACTTCATTCGAAAGAATGGCAATGAATTGAACTTGGAAACCTTAGAATTGGCACTAACGAATTATTTGGATGTGTTCAGTCACAACATCAGCCATTTGGAAGAAGATATGTTCAAATGCTTATTTGAAAGCAAACGAGTAGGTAAACCGCTTATAAAACTGGCGGTTTTTCTACTGGAAAGAAGCAACCGTTTCGATATGATGTGCCTGCAACTTGTACCTGTACATATTCAGAAAAAGGAACTTATTTACCCATTAGTGAACATTGCTATACGTAAAAACCTATTCGAAACAAATAATCAAGATCATCAGAAACTACTAACAGTAATTTATAACGAGTTCAAAAGTGGTATCAACAAAACCATCGAAAAACCATCTAAAGCCGCTGTTATCTACAAAGAAAATTCCACAGCCAACCTGAAATTGATTAAAATGTGCATGCCAAGAAATGAGTGCATTGATTTTGCCAAAAAGAAGTTGAAAGTAGACTCGCTGGAAAATTACCAACTTGACCTGCTCATGGAAATCTACACGAAGGCGTTTGCAGCAACACAGAATGATGCAGTTCAAGTACAAACCTTGTACACAAGTGTTTTCAATGTTTTACTACAATGTTACCACGTTCTACTGAAAGCTTCCGATCTCTTCAAGGACATTGAAAAACTTAACCGCCTAACATTAGCAACTTACTATTGGGTCAAGCTAAGCCATAAATGCAAACACTTGATTACAATGGATTACATGCACCTGACCAATACGGCCAATTGGTCCAACTTTTGTAAATACAGTTTGAAACTAGGTATTGATATCCATAAATCTCCAGACAACCCAAACCGATATGATGAACGACTTCACGTACTGCTCAAGATCGCAGCGATTATGTCCGATTTATTCTACAGAGACAATTGTTCTGCGCCGGAAGTGGCAGAATTTTATGACCTTGCTCTATCGCATTCCCGCTTCTTGGACGTTTTGTTAATTCCTTTCCAGTTTAAGGTCAAATCAGCGCTTGTACACCTGTTGTTAACGCTTGCCCACAAAAATCGATCTGTAATGGATAAGAAACATATCCCTCTATTACTGGGAGCTTATGGAGCCACACTTACCGAAGGTAACCGGTATGTGCTGGCTCTAATTCAGCTCTATGAGCGTTGTGGAATTCACCTGCATGAGTACCGCCCCTTTCTGTGGGGTGATGCTGCCATTAAGCATTTCTCGTTAGGACAGGAAACTACTAAACAACGAACCTTATGCCAGACGAACAATACTGAAGTACTTTCTCTCTTCAATCGCGAAAAGCTAATAAACACACTTAATAGCTTTCCGATCTGGAGGAAACTAGACGCAGTCGAACAAGTGCCAGAAGTAAATTTCGACTATCTACAAAAGGACAAACATTGCATTGGCAACTACCGTCCCGTGATGGATATTGAGCAAATCGTTGAAAAGGGAAAAAATCGGTTCCGAAAGATTCCCGGAAGCTTACTGACTACGTGTTCAGCTAAACAAGAAGTGCTCGCAACAATTTATGATCCAGCTTTTCTTTTGCCTCTGTTGGGTTACCTGTTTGCTCCGGAAAGCGATGATGTGCTGCCTCTCGCCGGAAGGTGTGGAGCGCTAGCACTTCCATTTGCGTGTCTTGCTAGTACCGATGAGCAAATGAGACTAGCCGCTGGTTGCGTCGTGAAGCGGATCAAGAGCTATCTGGAATTGTCGAAGTGAGCGAATTCATATTATTATTATTCGAAAACTTTATAAATTTTCTTTTCAGAAAATTTGTCGATTCAATGTTTTGGCTTCGTATGATTGCTGCCGTGCAAAATGGCCTGGCTACATTCAACTCACCCTCCAATCCTGATAAACAGAAAAGACAGAAAGCCTCAACCTCGGAATTATTCAAACCTGCTTTTCTTCCATGTCTTTTTATTGGATCAACCGTCAACATCCTGCCGGATGTTCTTAGCGAACTTCACTCCATACTTACTCACTATTTTCTACTAAAGGATACGTTTGACTTTAAGGCCGTTCCAAATTTTCTGGTCTTGTTCCACAGCGCGGATATCAAACACAACAGCCACCGGTTGTTTATACTGGAGACTATAAACAAAAGTATCAAAACACATGACGATTTCATGATACTACGTGCCTCTCCAGTGATTCGAGCATTGATGCAATTTTATGCTTGTGCTCTATCAAACCGGGACCTCAATATCTTAATTCTTAACACCCTCAATAACATCATTAAAATACCCAAGTCATGTGAGGTGATGATCAATTGGATCGGGTTTCTCACATGGTTAAGCGAACGAATTGAATCGATTGAGAGTTTCCACTTCGACACGATCGAAGCTTTTTTAGGCATTATCAGCAACATGTGGTACTCGGTTCAGATACAACGGGAACACTATCGGATGAAAGAGCTAAGTCGAAAGTTTGCGATCCTGGTATTAAAGTTTTTACCTTTACTTTCGACGCGAAGTTCGGGTAAAACGTTGACTAGATTTCTAAACATTCTGGAGAAAACTATCGGTGAAAATGCAGACAACATCAAACTAATTAGTAAAGAGGTGCTAGAGGTGATGCTAAGTTACTTTGAAAAACTATTCGATCAGCAATTCTGGCATGTTCAGCATATTAGACTGAACGGCAACGAAAACTGTGAACGGTCTCAAGCACTCGGCGAGAAAATGTTGGCGCAAGGTGTGGATGAGTGTACAATCTATGTCATCCTTACGCTACGGAGAATTGTTATTAAATGGCAGAACAGTTGTAAATAAGTAAATTGTGCTACTGAGAGGGTGTACTATAAAGTTTATAATAAACAATGTTTCAAAATCCAACGCTATGTAATATTAAGGCCTTATTGAAGAAGTCGTCACCGGTCCTGCAAACCTATAGACAAGTTTTGCTTTAGAAAGCTTTCTCCCGTTTATTAGCAAATGTATTTCGTAACAAACGCCTTGCGCTCTGCAACATTTTCGTCACACCACGGAATTAAAAGCTTAGCAACTTCAACTCCGACATTTTATTTTGCTTATTCGTGGTTGCGCAAATACCTTTCTTACCTGCTGAGCTGGTAAACACAAACCGTAAGTTTGTTTTGCTGTTCCGACTTAAGCACATACGGCCTTTTCGTCGTTTGTATTGGGCGAGAGCCGCCTATAACAAAGAGAGCGCCAACCATCGTACTCTTCCGTTGTGACCACCGAAAACCAGTTCCGCGCAGGTTACGCTCACAACCCATTCGTTAGTTTGATCGATTCATCAGCTCGCGTCGGACGTGCTCGCGAATATCAACCGTCATGAAGTGTTTTGTTGTGGGATTTTAGGTCCTAGAAACCCGTTTCATTTGAATCGTTAACATCGGTGACGTTTGATGTGCATTCGCTCTTAACGTTTGTAAGTTGTTCTTTTCATGTGTATAACATCGATCCTGGCGTGGGCAGATTTTGAACGCACAGAACGTGATCTACGAAGGAAAAACGGATTGCATGTTAGTGATGTATAAATATGGCGTCCAATGTTGGCCGTCACCTTGCCGCCGGAGCTGCATAACTACCTGCTGCGTTCAATAGATTGTACAGTTCCAGGATAATCATACATGAATTTAGTGGTTTTTGTACAGGCAAGCGGTTATCTATCACAAAGGGAATATTACTAGAATATGACAACCAAAGATACTGAGACACCACTTCCAGTGCTCAAATGTGAATTTTAAAATTTTTAACTCCAAAAACGATCGCTCGACCCGAACAAACCACGCCAGGAGCAGTCGAATTACCATGTCAAATAGCTGTGCAACTGACACCGCAACTCTATCAACAAACTATACCATTGGTGTGTAATTCTGGAACGCATGCAAGCCAATACATCACGCATCGTTGCCCAATACCTCGGAGGGGGGAAGATGTATTAAAAATTCCGCTTGTTGGCTTAATTCTATATGCAAAAAAAAATTACCATATTTTTTGTGCTCTTTGCCTTCAAACCAGTCTGCGCGATCAGTGATCTTACGGTGTGTTCCAGCTATACGTGTGTCGGTTCACCAGTGTTTAAACCGCCGCAACTGTTCATGAATGTGTGCGTTTGATCGTGCGCGCGTGAAGGTGTATCAATGAAGAATTACTCCAGGAGAATACCAATTGCGCAAAACATCAGCGGATCGCACGAGGAAAAGTACGACCAAAGTGTTGTTAAAAATATTACAAAGAAAAGGAAACGTGTGGTAAGAAAACAACAACAGAAGAAATAATCCACTCTTTCTCTGTGCATCTTGGTGACGGCAAGCTTCTTGCTGCAACGAGCGCGGCCGTTCGTTATGCCAGGTGAGGCGGGTGAAAAGCCAACTTAACTAAACCCAAGTGAGTTCGACGAGGCTATGAACAACGAACGGTCATCTGAAAAGGAAAAGAAAACGCATTCGTGCTGCCTTTTGGAAGAGTGCACAGTGGAAGTCCCGCCAGGAGAAGGTTGGTCATAATGCTAATAACTAAAACTAAAACAGAGCACTTGTCATCATTTAGAATTTTTTTCAAATTTTCAGCATTGAGCATCAAGTGCGGGGTCTATCAATTAGAGTTGTCCCTAATATATTTCATTTATGACATGAAACTTTCTACTCCAATGAATCCGTTGGAAATTGTGGCTGCTGTGTGCAAGAATTTTTTTTACGTTTTTACAAATAATTCCATTCATAATTTCCATAACGGAAAAGAAGAAGTTTCCAGTCTTTACAACTTCTACCAATATTGAGAATAGGTTATGTTTCCATTTAATTCTACTACAAAAAATCGAATACCCTTCAATCGAATACCATCCGCAGATACGTATTTCGGTTGCTACATGCAACCATCATCAGTGTATCTGCGGACGGTATTCGATTAAAGGGTATTCGATTTTTTGTAGTAGAATTAAATGGAAACATAACCTATTCTCAATATTCAATTCCATTCTACTGAGACGCTCAAAAAAAGAAATTTATTTGAACTTCTACCAAGATATCTTGTCCACCAGAATTATTGCGAACCATTGATTGATACTCTCTGGTAATTTTGCTTGTCCTGCAGGATACGACTGAAGTCTAAGACTGAAGACTAGGTTGAGGTTATGTTGCTAAATACCATAGGGGCCATACACATTCCACGTGGACAGATTTTTAACGATTTTGACCCCCCCTCTCCCTCCGTGGACAACTGCCCATATAGATTCTAAGAAATTTGTACGGACCGTGGACATAACACAACTCCCACCTCCCCCCCCCCCCCCCACCCACTCAACATTGAATCGACGAAATGATATGATGCACAATGCCATAAAATTGAACACTTATAATGATGATGATTTTCTAATACACTCAGAATACAAACTCGTTTTGTGAATTGTACATCTTTACCATCGCAAAAATCAAACAAGTTTCTCGATCATTCTCTAATGTATTTCTTGGTTGGAGACTCCAAAATATAAAGCAATTCAAGGAACTATTTACTTGAATATTAGAAAATTATGTAATGTTGTTCCTTCTTCAAATAACTCGTTTTTCATGCAGAAATGCAAATTTTCCAAATTTATGTAATCCAAACTTCAATCACGAAACTTTTTAAAACCAATCAGACAGTCATGTAACAAATACAGATTTACAAAATTGCTTGGTTTTCACGTTTATCAGTGTAAGGCTGAAAATTATATAACAACAAAATTACAGAAACAAAGTTGTTGAGACTCCACGGCCAAGGTTGTTCGAAATGGAGGAAATAAAATTAAGTTTTTATTGCTTAAGCTTAGGGTTAGACACAAATTTGAAAAATAAAAGTAGCAGCCTGTCCTGCATTTTTGTTTTGTGCAGTAACATACATTCATGCGAACGAAAGAGAAACCTATAGCGCACTACGCTTATTAAGGGCATTAGTCCACGCATTATTATTCGCCTGATGATGATCATTTCTGAATGGTATTCGAGCACAACCAGTCAAAATCAATTTTCACGTACGTTTTCTACCTGGTGCGACCCAGCGGAAACTCAGCTTTAATCGATACGTCGGTTCATTGGGCTCGCGTACCCAAACGCTATGGTGCATTGGACTTATTATTGGCATGAATCCGATGTGAGTTCCATTCCCCTTAGCGGCCGTCTCTGCTGTCCGCTGTTCGATGCCTGCAGCATCTCGTGGGGCGCTAGCTCATTTGCATGGCTCACGAAAGTAGCATAATAACGGAAAATTTCGGCCTATTTTCACAATATTTTTCCTCTTTCTGCTGCTGTGGGCTGTTTGAAATACTTATAATTGTTCACCTTTTGTTAGCTGCCAGCAAAAGAGAGAGCGGGTACTCGCGTTGATGCTGCACGTCGATGTTCCGTATGAATATCTGCGCGACCGGATCAAAATCGGAGAAGATGAAAAATACGGTCTTCCCATCCATACGTTTTACGCGGTGAATATTGAACTTTTGGGGTCTTAGCTCTGTGTTGGTCATGGTACACCTAATGCAGTATAAAGTCATTTACCTTCATTGTTTCTTTGTTTGTTAACTTTTAGCTATAATTTTAATGAAGTAGAAGAAAGGATACACTTCACACAAACGGTAGTAAACAACCCTACGTTCAAACAAAACAGTTATTTTTTTGTTATGCGTTTGAAGATTTAGAAGATAGGCTTCAATTTGAAAATTATATTCTTGCATTAATCGGCTTTTTATTCCAAAAACGGCCATTACTTTTTAGTGATGACATTTTACCTGAGCAGCCTCATCGCCAAAACCCATCTCCGTCATTGCATGCATCAACAACGTCACCGTTACCGAAAGCACATCACAACTTTTTCTAATTTAATTATACACCTGACCAAACGTTAACAGGAACCTTCGTTTAAAAAATGTTCATTTTCTTTCTTATAATTGTTTTTCTCGGTTTGTTTCGCTGTACTCATTCTTGGACAGTGCGGGCGTCTCTTGCGGGATGTCTTTTGGATATGATTTATCTCCATGAAACTCGTTGCTGACCGTCATCATAGTCACTCAGGTTGGTGTGAAGTAAAATAAATCCGGTTCACATGCTTACGCTTGAATCGGCAGTTGAGACCTAACATTAGTGCTTTGCCAAAAAAAAAAGCGGCAAAGTGACTTCTCACCAGGTGGCCTAATTAAGCGATCGTTTTATCATCTAGTGTATGCTATTTCATAAGTTCCCGTTTTCAATGGTGCTGCCAGTTCACTAGTGTAATCAAGTTTCACATTTATTGTAGGCCCGTTCTGTTTATTACCTGATAGTGTTACTTCTGTCTAGCAATATACTAATATGAAACACTCTATAAAAACTCTCCAAGCAAGGTTAAGTAATTTTTACCTGCGTTGCTATGTTGCTTGTTTACTATTATTTGTGTTGTGCCTAGCGTTCTTGACCACGTGGTCATATTTCAATTAATCATATCCTCTGGCATTTTTTGTTGAAAATTTGCTTCTGGGAACGACATGAATACTTCTTAACTTGAAGTAGGTATCGCAAAAATGGATGCATTCTTTTTGTAAGCCTCCCATTCGTTAGTTTCCAATTTCGGGGTTTACTTCTAATTCTTGACAAACAAGAGATAAAAAGAAAAACAAAACCATTGAGGAAAATTTCTCTACAAAGTCATATCCGTTCTTTGAAACTTACGGACAATTACTAACTTTAGCATAAAAAATACATATTTGTGCAATATAATAATATAAAAAAAATAGGCGAATATCCTTACCCAGAATTTTCGAAAAAAATGTTTTTTTTCTTTATGCTATTACAATAGATGTACTAGAACAAAAACTGATTTATTGCACTCGAAGATACATTCATTATTAATAAGAAGCCAATTAATGAATATTTGAGAAAAGCCTAGAATCGGCTGTTCGACGAAGCTTTGTCATGATGATGGAACAAGAGCGTTGTACGGTATTTACTTCGACTTTTCGGGCGCATCTATTGATTACGTATACCAATGAACAGCCGTTGCAGTTGTTCAATACTCTGGCAGGTCTTAACTACCTTCCTTACGTATTGTTGTTGACGCTCCTGATTCGACGCCATTTTAAACAGAATTGTGCATGCATAAACAAAACAAAAATACTGACATAAAGAGGAGAGAGATAGCTTTCATGTGAATATTCTCATTTCGCTCTTAGGGTGTTTGTTGTTGAGCGTGTTGCTACTAACACACGATCCTAAAGGCTGGATTACACGCTTTGACCAAGCGGCAAATATTTGTCACTTTTTGACAGATAAAAATTTGATCAATGATACTTGTTTGTCACTCTCCAATTTTTACACGTGGCAAACACGGGCAAACAACCATCATGATGTCAAATAAATTTTACCATTATGTCAGATGGCCAAATATTCGACCGTTGGTCAAAGAGTGTAATACAGGCTTAGTGCTTGCACATCTTGATTGTAAATGACTGAAAATCTTCTTCATGAGCGCTTGTCAACTTCTCAAGACCTGCTACTTCGCCACCCCCTTTTGATTATGGAGCCCAACTGTTCGCTTACATTTCCAGCCAAAGCCACCATAGGGCAACCGTTCATGGGGTACAGAGCCGCTTCCTAATCGTGCCAATTGCGTGCCAATTGTTATATCTGGAGCTCACATTTCTGCTACCGTTTGCTTCTACCAAACAAATTCAGGAATTTCATCCGTTCTGAATCCAATGAAAATTGACTTGACTTCAATGATAGTTTGATTCCACATCGTAAGAGCATCGCCTGCCGCCAAAGCTGGTTCTATCAGCACAGATGATACTTCAACTGCATTCAAAAAAGCTTGACCCGAAACACCGATTTTCGAAATTAGGTCCGGTCAGCTGCGGATGCGATCCTTTGAATTGCCCATAACCTATAGGATATCCTCGGACTTTGACTTGAACAGACAAAGACGAACTTAGACAAACTTGAACGAACAAGAAACAGTTTATTGAACAATGTATGCACGTCTTCTCCATGAGCGCTTATCAACATCTCAAGGATTGCTTGGCAGTGCCTACTTTCTCGAAAATTTTCGTAATATAGACTTGATGAGCGCCGAATTATTTTGGCTTTCAGCTCATATCACACATCGTCCGTCCCGGTGTCAATGGAACATTTTCAACTTGGGACCGTTTTTATTTTAAGGAACATCCATAAATGACGTAGCTTTTTCTAGGTTTTTTCCCCCCTCCCCCATCGTAGCATTTTGTCACAAAGTCAGATCCCCCTCTAGTCAATTAGGTAGCTTTATAAAAAAAACTCCTCCCTTTGCAAATTTTACTATCAAAAACATACCTTGTATCATAGATGAACAACAAAAGACAAGAAAGAAATTAAAATAACCCTAAACAGACGAAACAATGATAAAAAAGAACAATTAGAAAAAATCCATTTTTTTTTCTTAGTGCCATACTTGCTACGTAGCTTGGCTTGACCCCCCACCCTCCCCCTCCTCACATTTCGTCACAAAACTGAAAACTTTGTTGAAAAAATAAGGAAATGAATAGTGAGTGGTGCCTTTCGAGTAAGTTTCTGAGAAAGTACAGTTTTTGCCAATAAAATAAATATTTTTAGTATGTTTTTTTTACATATGAACTGTCGTTTCTTCAACATGTAGCAAATTCAATTCTAATTAGCTTAAACGGTGAATTATAAAACGATACCGAAACTATTGGTTTTACCACAGCTACCCACATCTCCCCTAGCTTTCCCAATTATTTTCAATAACAATTTACTATTTTTTTAGTATTTTCGTTCCCAGAAGCAAATTTTCAACTCTGTTTTCGACATCATTGTGACCAAATTATTAATTTTTCAGTTGTTTTTTTTTTCCTGGATAATTTGATTATTTCCGAGAGGTGAGTCAAAAACATCGCTATTTGTACATTTTTGAACTGTAAACGTAGCGATAAAAGGTAGTTCAAAAGCTGTGACTGCAATAAAAAAAATCAAATTTTGTGTGCTTCATTCCCCACCTCGATCATTCATGGTTTTCCGAAAAACACTCCCGACCCCCTCTTGGTGATCGTAGTTAGGAACGACCCCCCAATAAGCGATCTCGACGATTGTAGCGCCAACCCCCTGTCGAACAACAAAAAATCAATTTTCGAAAGTGAAATGTAGCACCCCAGGGTTGGCTTTGTATAACACCTCACCAATTATATCAACTAAGCTGTAATTAGCTATCATGTTACGATCTTATCACCTGTGATTTGCGTAAATACTTAATTACACAAACCAACATTACCACTTTTCGCAGTTTGGCAAACATCATTACCATATCTGACAAGCTATCATCTGCGAGCTATTAATGCTTATTAGTCTTTGAACATGCTTAGAGAAACTAGACTTAAACTATGAACAGATGGTGTGTATGTATATTCCACAATTGTTACTACCTCATTTATCAAGCCGATTATTAAGCCACCGCTGCTACGTTTACGTCCACCAAAGTCGCGTTCACCCACAAACAGTGCGATTCCGCATCTTCCACACCACGAGCGTGGAAGATGCCGTAATACCTTAATGAATTAATTAAATTCATCGTTTACTGCCCACTCAACGGTATCGGTATTACTTGACTCCAAACTATGTGAGTCTTCACACGCTAGCCAGTCAGCTGTGGCCGAACAAGGTTTACTACAGAGCTGATACGTGTTTTTCCAGCCGGCTACCTCGCTCGGTTCCCAGCCTGTCCAAGGCCATAGCATATGCATCAATTGCTCTAACATATGTGATTATCTGTAGTTGAGGTCTGTCGTAGCTCACTCTCTCTCTTCAACGATAGCGAGAGTGTCCTGCGGAAACTGGTCTTAACTTACATCCATCCGACATAATAGAGTACTTGCATGCTCGTGTGCGTTGCACGAAACATTCGCACGCCGAGACCCAATTGCCTGACATTTAATCCACCCTAATATGCTCGCTGAACCAGCACACCTGAAACGTTTCAGGTTCCTGTGGTATCCGTATCAACAAACTCGCCAGCATCGATAGCTCCAACGAAGCCGTCAATTTCATTTGATTAGAGGGCTTCAAGCTTCACAATCTGGTTGTTGTCTGCTTTTTCCTCGGCGGATAAACCGCCGGCAACCTTCTCTTGGTAGTTGGTAATAGAAGCCTCCCAGCGGTATCGTAATACTTTTATGCAGTTTTACTAGAAAGCGCGGATCTGTAATTACAAAGGAGGAAGTTAGCAATTTTTTACACTAGATGTATATTGAAAAAAAAAATAGAGCAAAAGATAGCTACGTCCATTTCAATGCATTTTCTTGTTGTTGATATGCAATAATCTCTGTATCTGTTTACATAACTAATCAAATGATGGAGAAAATAAACTAAAATTGATAGCCTCTGATAGTTGTATTTAGTGTTTAGATTATTATCATGCATCAGACAGGCTTAGTGGTCTACATCGAACCGGATAGAGACCGGAAAACTCGTTTGAAGTCCAATCCGGACGGACTTCACCGAACCGAAACAGTTTCGGGTAATGCTTCCGGGGTTCAAAGAAATCACAGACAGAAAATCATCTTCTCGCGATATTGTAGAGGTTTGAACTGGAAAGTTTCAGCAGTTAATTTTTTTACAATGAATAAAAAAAATGAACTCGCTGGCTTCGTTCCGCTTTGTTCAAAATTAATTATTTTTCAAATTTATTTATTAAATTTTAACTAACAGAATATGAACCTTAAAAGGCTACATTTATCATAATAATAGAAAATTCCTTCATAGAATTTATTCCAAATGAAACAAAGGTATAATAAGAATATACCACATTTTGTTCCCCAACTAAATGACATTTAATCTAACCGCTTCCATTTTCCTTCCTACGTTGATCGTTTAGCACCGCTATTTCTTCTTCTGTCGTGTATTCGCGAAATCTGAAACCGGTTTCAGTCCAATTCGCGCTAGGCTTCAACAAGGTAAACATTACGGGATTCCTTCAATGAAGGCACAGCCTGATATCTACCGTGTCGGACTTTCAATGTTTTTTTTTCTTTTTTCAATCAAACAGCTGAATCACCACCAGACGCAAATGATGTATTTAATTTGAAACGCGATCGTTCATTTCAACAGATCAAACCAAGATACCGGTGCTAACGAGATCTCTTCGGCGTGATCATGGTGTCACAGGCGACAGTTACACAAGAGCGTTAAACTTCCGATTTGCTTGCTGTTCGCAGCTGCAAATATCATTAATAAAAAAGTCCACAAGTTTTTTTTTAAACACCACTGGGATGAAATATTTTATTTGTGATTACGTGTTTAACTAAACTGCCATCCGTTAGTAGCGAAAATATTGGCAGCATTGTTTTGTCTTTGCAAATTTCTTGTGTTTGGCTTAGCAAATTGTGTATTTTTCTCAGGCAAAGGAATTTTTTAGATCCAAGAGTAACTTTCTAAAATGTATTTTAGCATACACTTTATTTGATGCGTTGTAGTTCATAAACCTTCTGTTTTATAACAAAAAAATCAATCAAAAATGGTCGATGTTGGGCGACAGGTTATTTGGCATGGAATGGCTCATTTGACAAGTGCGGAATCATGTCCCTTAAGCTGGAAGTACAAAGTCAGCAGAACAAACAGTTAATAGCATGAGAATTTAGTGCTCATTCGATGCTCATTTAATGCCATATCGCCGAATTAAACGCTCCATCATTTCTTTGAAAAATGTATTTGTTTGCTAGCTTAAGAAAATAGCTAGCAGACAATATACGAAAATAGCATTTTTAGTCACAAAACAGTTCTATAACGGTCAAAAACATTTAATGCTCATTTAATGCTCTTGAAAAAACCTGTTATTCATGATAATTTTATTGATTTTGTATAAATTTTTCAAAACAATATCGCACGCTAGCCTGGGGGGCTAATGCGGTCTCGATCAACTAGATTAGTTGAGAGAATTCGTTATCGATATTGTTTTCGGCACATTTTGCATGTTGTAGGATAAGTACAACGATACACCGTGCCCCAGTGCTGAGTCGAGAAAATTTCCAGTTCGAAAAGTTCCTCGACCTGATTGGGAATCGAACCGGATATCAAAACCGTGTGGGAGAGCTAGCCGACCGACATCGCTAACCACAGAACCACGGAGACCACGGGGAAATTTTTCAATTATATGATAATTTGTAAAAAAAAATTTGAAAAAATTGAAGCTATTCATGTATTGTCATATTATTATAATATTATTGAAAAATTTATACAAAATCAATGAAATTATCATGAAAATCAGCTTTTTTTCAAGAGCATTCAATGAACATTAAATTATTATGTCATTTATTGCTTAAAAATGCTGTTTCTGGCCAATGTTCTGCTAACTTTTTTCTTAAGCTAGCAGAACAATATTTTTGAAAAAAACTTATTCAATGAAAAATGCACCTAAGTTATTGAAACTGCTCGCATATGGGAGCATTTAATTGGTATCTAATCGTATCAAACAGAATCTGATTGTTTTCAGAGGAAAATGTTTGAAAAAACTGAAGCTGTTTATGTATTATCATATTATTATAATATTATTGAAAAATTTAGTGGTCCCCGTGGTTCTGTGGTTAGCGATGTCGGTCGGCTAGCTCTCCCACACGGTTGTGATATCGGGTTCGATTCCCGATCAGGTCAAGAAACTTTTCGAGCTGGAAATTTTCTCGACTCAGCACTGGGGCACGGTGTATCGTTGTACTTTTTTTTTTTAAACTCTAATATTTATTTAGGCCCAACCGCAAAGCATAACGGGGCCGAATATCTTTTGGAGTAGGGAAAAGCCAGCTTGAGTAGAGCCTGTATCCCGACTGCTCCTCCTCAAACAGGCATAAAAACCCTCTCATCTTTTCTCTTTTATAAATACAATTTAAAAATACATATCATTTAAACCTACGGCTAACAATAACAATAATAAGAAAGTTCTTCTCTGTATGAGTAAATATCAATTCTTAATACTATTCGTTAAGGTGTGATGGTTCCTTATATCTTTAGAAATCAAAACTTATATCTATGTTTGGTGGATCATGTCTCTCAGAAAGAAGCGATGATTCATGTGTCTCTAAAAAGATCAATAAAAGAAAAAAAAAAGGAACAGAATTAGTGTGAAACTTTTTGATTGAGGTTGTGTTGGAAAAATAAGAAGAAGAAGCAAGGAGATAATCAAATTCGATACTTGATATCTCTTAAAAAGTCATAAATAGGTATTACAAGCGCTGGGTTGCGGCTAGCAAGCGCATCCCGTACTTGCATTGTAAATGTCACTTTCTGTTTTCGGAGAGAATCAATAAGCTTGGTCCTTGCTCTGTGGTACTTAGGGCATACGAAGACTATATGATCTATATCTTCGTACCCTCCACATTCGCACAGATTACTATCGACTAAGTTTATTCGATAAAGGTGTGCGTTTGCAACATAGTGATTGGACATTAGGCGCGAAATAACTCGAATGAAATCTCGAGTTAAATCTTACTCTTTGAACCAAGCTTTTGTAGACACTTTGGGCGAAATCGAGTGCATCCATCGCCCAAGATCGTCTTTATCCCATTTTTCCTGCCAGTTTGCCAGGGCCAGTTGTCGAGGCAGGTGAAAATACTCGGTATAGATGATCGGTCTATCAAATATATCTCCTTCTATGGCACCCCTTTTCGCTAATAGATCAGCTTTTTCATTGCCTGGGATTGAGCAATGAGAGGGGACCCACACAAAGCAGATAATGAAAGACCGATCAACCAGCACTTCTAATATCCGTCTAATTTCCGGAAGGAAATAGGACGGGTGCTTGACCGGTTTAATCGATCGGAGAGCTTCGATAGAACTGAGGCTGTCCGAGAAGATGAAATAATTGCCTGGTGTCTTGAGCTCGATAATTCGCAGCGAATTGTGTATGGCAGCTAATTCAGCTACATATATGGAGCAAGGCTGTACAAGTTTGCGGGATATGTGATGATCTGTGTTAAAAACGCCATATCCGGATTGTCCATCCATCACAGATCCGTCCGTGAAAAAGGAGTTCTGTACTGGGAGGTGGCCGAATTTTGCCGAAAATATTGATGGCACAACTGTTGGTTTAAGGTGTTCGGGAATTCCATGGATTTCTTGTTTCATCGTCAAATCAAATACAACAGAAGAATTGTTGAGCGATGTTGAAATCTCACGGGATGGAGCAACAACCGAAGGGTTTATCTCCATGGTCATGAACCGCTAGTATACTGACATACAGGGTTTCTGAACAACTTCCAAACACCTCTCATAGTTCTCGATTATCATTGGGTTTGCTATCTCCGATCTGATGAGGAAACGAAGAGCCAACTCGAATAGCCTCTCTTTGAGTGGTAGTACTCCCGCAATGACCTCTAGGGACATGGTATGTGTCGATTGCATGCAGCCTAGAGCGATACGCAAACAACGGTATTGTATCCTCTCTAGCTTCAGCATGTGTGAAGCTGCGACTCCTCTGAAGCATATGCTGCCGTATTCTATTACGGGGAGAATAGTGGTTTGGTAGAGTCGTATTAAATCCTCTGGATGCGCTCCCCATGATGTTCCTGTTACCATCCGAAGAAAATTAATTCTCGGTTGGCATCTTTGCTTCAGGTAATTGGCATGTTTTTCCCATGGTATCGTTGTACTTATCCTACAACATGCAAAATGTGCGGAAAACAATATCGATAACGAATTCTCTCAACTAATCTAGTTGATCGAGACCGCTATTAGCTCTCCAAGCTAGCGTGCGATATTGTGTTTTATTGAAAAATTTATACAAAATCAATAAAATTTTCATGAAAATCAGGTTTTTTTCAAGAGCATTAAATGAGCATTAAATGTTTTTGACCGTTATAGAACTGTTTTGTGACTAAAAATGCTATTTTCGTATATTGTCTGCTAGCTATTTTATTAAGCTAGCAAACAAATGCATTTTTTAAAGAAATGATGGAGCATTAAATTCGGCGATATGGCATTTGTTCTGCTGACTTTGTACTTCCAGCTTAAGGGACTCATGACTGATAAGCAATAGCGGCCTTCCCAACAAACTTTTTTTGTTGATTTACAGTTCATTAAGCTCTTATTAGGCGGATACTAAAGCTTGATAAGTTCTTACGCAACCAAATTGTTTGTTCGGCTATTCTCTTTGGTTAGTTAGTTAACGATTCGCGGCTACATTAATATTTGGATAGCTGAGCCCACCGTTGGTTATGATAAATAATAATCCTTTTACATGACCACAACCAGAGTAACATTCAATACTGTGCAAAACAGGGTTCTATAATTCCCTATATTATCTGAACTTTTATCATTTTAATTGATGTAGCGTAAACAACACTCAAGGTAATAAAAATCTAAGGTATCATTATTCCCACGCTGTTCAGCAACTCGGGCAACCGCTGTTTTAAAGCTTGCGCTGCACATAATGAAACGTCAATGACCTACAAAAAATGAGCCGATGACTTTAGCACGAATTATCCCACAATGAAAAAATTAAAGCAAATTATCACTTTGCTTTCGGTGTGACCGCGCGCAGGTCAGCCTTCAAAGTTGCGTTGCAAAGTGGTCCCGCGTAAATTTTCCGAATAATCCATCTAAACGAACGCTAAACCTGAATAGCGCACATTGAAGTATATCGACTGCGCACCTCGAATAATCATCCAATTTGGTACCACATGCGCATGTTGTACCTCTTTTACACGGTTTACTAGTCGGCTGAGCAGGAAAATAGTAGCCACCACCAGTCACAGCTTCTCGGCGGCGAAGGTCGCTCACCAACGAACGACCGAACGTGTATTGCTGCCGGATAATAACGACTCCGACTACCGTAGCCCGGAGAAGGTGGGACCGAGCAAGTGTACAGTCAAACGCAAAAGAAAAACGACCGGGCTTCTCGCTTTCAATCACAAATCTTTCGATTCCATCAGATGGGCGTCGGAAGGCCGACACTGCCGCGGAAAAAGGCGCACCAATCGTCGATCCATCAATGTCTGCCGCGAGGTTGTGAAGCGGTATTATGCTCCGTATTATATGATTGCAGGCTGTTTTTTCTCTCTCTACCTTGCATACAGATGTTATTGCGCTTGCCAGGAACTCCACGGCTTGTGCGGGTTGTGTTCAGTAACATTTAGTAGCCAGGCTCAATTTGTTACCAGTTTATGCAAAAATTTATCACTTGGCTGCTACTAATAAAGATTTTTCAGTCTAATAGCTTCCATAATAATAATAATGTCTACATTACAAATGCTAGTAAAATCGTGTAAAATTAATGTTGGTTTCGATCCAACTACATCCGATAGGCTACTGAAAAATGAACCATCAGTGCGAGTGTAGGTATCTCTCTCATGGTACATGCTACATTTATCATGATGACCCTGAAGTCATTTTTTCACAAGAAACATTGCATTGTGAATCGTCATGAAAGCAATAAGCCGATATCAATAACCTGTTTTAGATAATAATGGGCGTCAGTCAAAGGGGAGGAAAATGCAAGCATCATGGTACTATCTTGCTTTCCGATCGGACAATCACATGGAAACATGCTGGTTTCTAATCCACTCGTCAGGTTAACCCTTTCTAGCTAAAGTATTTCGCAAAAAAAGAACAGTGGAAAAAAGTTTTTCAGCAATTGCCAATTTTAGTTAGATAAATGTGCAAGTTTTTTTGAGGCACTGTTTGATTGACACAATTTTATATGACACGATTAGTGGACGTTCAAAAACTACGTGGACATACGAAGGATAACGTGCAATAGAGGCCTATGTAATAGTCTGCTAACAGTTCAAAAAAAAGAATGTACATGCCTCACAGTAAAAAAAACCTGCTGCCTGTTGGCTTATCCAGGCTTCTAATTCTGTAAAATGGTTTGGAAATCTTTGCAGTAAGTATCGATGCATAGTTTTCAAATGCTATATCAAAAGTACTACTACTGTCATTTTTTAATATAAATATCAATTAGGAACAACAAATCTCTTACTTCGATAAACGAACTTCCGAAGAGTTTTAGCACAGGAAGCTGAGCAGTGGCGTAGCGTGACCGGGTGACACCCGTGGCGGAAAATTTGGGTGTCACCTCTTTTCTCTTGGGTGTCACCCCCACCAGGTTACAGCGAAATTATTTTGTTATCAAAAATTGTGAGAGTTAGAAGATTCGTTTCCAATTGCACTAAATCTACTCATTTTTGAAAAATTGGTTGAGATTATACTCTTAGGAGCAAATTTATATAATTTTCGAGGGTGAGGGTTTCACCGCGACCTCCACCTACCTAATTGATATTTAATCTCACGGATATCACTCTGTTGAAGGTGACACGTATGAAAATTTTCCTCATGGGTGTCACCCCCTAGAGGGTGACACCCGGGGCGGACCGCCCCCGCCGCCCCCACCACGCTACGCCAGTGAAGCTGAGTAACATGCTTCTGAAGAATAATAAAAGTGTTTTGTGAAAGTTGCATAAAAATCGTAATAGTTTACGGTTACATTATTCCATCTTCCAGGGTTTCTATTTCATGAAAAAATCACAAAATAAATGTTTCTTTCCCCTATTCTACGAGCAAACTTAAGATTTGAGGCGCCGATTTCTATTCCTCTCTTGTTCTTCATTCACCCGAACTTGTCCAACCCAAGTCAGTGAAGTGAAGTGATTTTTTGCATTGAGTTACTGGCACAGGAAATGAATTTATCGAATCAATAGTGGCGCCAGAAATTCGATGCATATGCTGTTAAACAGTGCTTCCGAAGCGTGTATTTTCTAGCTTAAAATTCAACATCTTTATAAATCATTTCATCACTGAAATTCATCTCAGTAGACTTGTGAGTTTGTCTGTTTCCATAGTCAGTGTTTGTTTACAGTGATGGTGCGAACATATATTAGAAAATCTTTGAGACCGAATCGGTCAGAAAAAGGGACTGCAGGCAGGATTGGCCACCATAAGGCGCGACGAGACATTCACGAAATAAGCCGCCAAGTATCACGGCATCTCGCGACAAACGTTGGCTCATTGTACACAGTTTCAAGATATGTTCTGTAAGAGTGCTCATTATACCCCGTGGGTGCTCATTAAGCCCCAGTGGGGAGCTCATTCACATCACACATCGACTGATTGCTAGTTTTTGATGCATGAATCTAATTTGTGTTTTTCACCATTATACGATAAACTTTTCAATTTGTGAATAGTGTACCTTTAATTATTGATAGTTAATTCAAGTTTTGCACTGATGACAGCTTAAATTTTTTGTCGTTTTCCATGCTTAAATCAGCAACCAAGTTAGGGTGCTCATTATACCCCTATTCCCCCTACATGTTGAATTTTCTTTTTTTAACACTGTAAATTGCTTATTTATCAGAAACTGCACTAGAGAGAGTATTTTTGCAACTGTGTCTCTGAGTAGCCAACGCGATTAAATCGAGCTGAAAACCGACAGATAACATCTAAACCTTTACCAACCGCATGTGTGCGTGTATTAGGCACCACAGATAATTGCGATCGTCTGGTTGTCTGCCATCATTATAGCCGTTGATCGTTTTTAGTGGCTCGATTTTTCTGTTCAGGAATTTTCCTTTAAGGCTCCTTCCTCCAGGATGCAATGGCAAAAAACAATTCACAACCAGTTGTTTCGATGTGAGAGCTTTTTATTAATTCACGATTTATTTTGTTGAGTTTTTAAAGTGTTTTTACGACAATCTATTTCCTAATCATATATTTTTCTAGGTAACATTTTAATCTCTATTTGAACAAATGAATATTCCAGATATTTAACATATACCAAAAAAATAAAACAAAACGAATCACTGTTCACAAGTTAACTGAAAACAATTTCACATCGTATTTTTGTTGCAAGCCGTTCACGCAACTTACAAAACACAGTGCCCGTGGGCTGGTACCTATATAATAGATCATAATAATCAACGCATACAGGCGGTACGTACTGCAGTTATTTGAGTAATTATCCTCCACAAAACAGCACGCATAACTTAATCTTTTCCGTCTTAATACCCCTTTCGGCGATAAATCAATTTCACTGTACGGCCGGAGTACTTTCGTTAACCATTTGCATACTGTGCGGACCTGTTGGCTTTTAAGGATACATGTCCGTTCACACAGCTGCAAATTGTTCACAAACCGCTTACGACGGCAGAACATGTCATGTTTTCCTTCAATCGCGGCGTCGATTTTCGTACTGGTTTGCAAAAAAGAAAGAAGGTAGGTTAACGACGACTGGCAGCTATAAAATATTTCATCATCTACTTTCCCTGTGCGAGCGTCACTCGTCATCAGCTACATCCTGTTCTCGAAGTTATTTTTAACGAAAGATTCTCATGAGCATGAGACGAACCCGGGAGAGGCATGGATTTAGCACTATTAAACACTATAAAAAGAGGGTCCGTTTCAGACCATCATTGATCGGTAGCAATTTATGAAGTAGATGAAGCTTCCGATTATTTCTTTAGCCTCGATCGCGAGAGAAGACACGTAGCGATTTTATTAACTGACCAGAAGCCTGGGAAAATGTTCACGACCTTCATTCAATCCACGAATTCTATTTTGTTTCATCACGTCAAGCAAATAATTCATTACCTTAGTTCTTTTCTTTCTTTGAGTGAAAAGTTTAATATAAAATTCAGATTTTAACTTGAGCGAAAAAATCAACTCGAAGAAATTTAACAATTGTTGCATATAGGAAAGTAATTGTATGAACATAAATTCCATAAAAAATATGCAACTGAAATGCAAAAGCGAGTTTTTCATGAACTAGTTTAGCGTTCGTCAGCAATTTTCGACATCTTAAACACAACTTTATGCTATGCACAGAAACAGCATCTATAACTGTCTATAACTAAAAATAAATTTATTCATGTTCACATTGTACTAAGAACTTGTTTTAGTCGTACACTGTTGTACGGGTCAGTAAAAATACCAAGCTTCCCGTCACAATTTTTTTAAGCTCTTTGCTTTGCTTTGACACCGTTTCCACTGCTGCTACAAGTAAATCAAATGATGATTCATTGCTCACTAAAAAGTAAAAAGCTTGTCGTTTTTTCAACCGAAAGGTGCAGTAGAATGCGAAATCAGCTTAGGCGACATCCATAAATTACGTAACGCTAACAACCCAGTTTTTGGATCCCCACTCCCCCATATGTAACGAAACGTAACGCCAACGCTGAACTTATCTCTCCCCCTCTCCTATGTAACACATCGTAACGTTATCGTAAATTATCAATGTCTGCGTAAGGGGAAATGAGCCAATTGTACTGTAATGTTCGGCTTTAAAACTTGTGCTCAATTTTAGCACGTAATAAAAATAATGGTAGTGATAATTATCATATCATAAAACTATTATACATTTTAGATATACAATGATATATTGTCTATAATATTCCGTACAGCTATACGAAAGCTATTAGCATTCAAAGTCTGTCCCTCTCAACACTACATGCTCTTTTCAGGTTTCACAGAATGTATTCCTATGTAGTGAAAAAAGTTGTAGTTCTTCGTCAAAGATATAAACGATATAACGAATCTTCGTGGAACGGTTTGCATCTTCGAGCGGAAAAGGTCTATAATGCGCCAAACCACTGCCATCAAATGCACCTGTTGGCGAACAACACCAAACAATTTTCGATCACCTTACAAATGAGGCCAACCACTTCCATTCACTCGGAATTGACAGCACTTTCGCAAGCGTAAATTACCTTTCGTAACAACCCCTCCTGATCGGTAGATTCACATGACTTATGAGATGTGCTCGATTTCGTGCATAATTAGCATTAGAAACCTACGTTCAGCACTGTGGCACTTCATAAGACAATTTCACTTCGGGCAGCACTTTGCCTTCGCAGTCAATCACATGATATTCAATAGACTCAATATCCCAAAACGTATAATGAAGCACCTAAGTGCGCAGCTCTTCATTGGCTGAACGATACACTTTTTATTTAGAAGGGAAATGTTTAAAAAAGATTGAAAGGATAGAAAAAATAATACCCACCATCATGTTTCAGGACATAAATGAGTCTTTGGAGTCTTCAAACATTTTCACGGTTTTTTATCAGTTTAAATTACATTATTCTTTTACCTGTCCATCTGTTTGACAATGAAATTTTATTGTAAATATATTTGGCACAAAATTCCACTGACAGATGAAGCATTAAGACAATCGCGTAGGCGCTTTTTGCGAGATCAGGAAACAAAGCTAATTTCTACACTTCCGTGGGCCGCAGTTCGTTTCTCTTTTTCAATCAAACCGAACGCACCAACTCCGACTGCCTACGGCGATAATTTATGTACAACCAACGGATATGGCTTTTAACACATCGGATAGACGTCTGTTGGGGATGGTAAAAATATCTCCACGTTAGCGTCTGTTCGTTGCATAACTTCGACCATCCCTACATACATAAAATTAACATAAATTAGTCGCTACGCTCTGTCTGTGCGCCCAAGACGCATCGATTCGATGTGTGTAATGTTGAAGAGAAAACGTGGAAGTGCGTTGTATCTGTACGTTCTCCGGTCACAGCAGCTTCCGGCTATCTCTCGGCAGACGGACGACAGCGTTATGTAAACGGTTGGCTGAGTTGAAAACGTGTGTCTTAAGTTCATTGAAGAATTTTTATCGTTATCAATAGAAACCGTCTGTCTCTGCGCATCTTACAAAGTTCAATTATACATTATTTTTTTCAAAATCGTAGCCAGAGTCGGATTTCTTGCATTGCATATTTTTTTGAGTCTGATGATGTCGAACGTGACTGTCAAATTTGGCATTTTGGCGAGTATGACATACTGGAAGAATTTAGTGTTGATTACACTGGTAAACACAGGTTTTGCCCTAGTAAAGATAACTTTTTCAGAGACTCAAATTTTGCCGTAACCTAGAAGCGACGAACCTAGCGAACATGGCGGAACATAGGAATACCACAGCTAAGTGTCATTATATCCAATAAACTATCGCAATAGAAATAAATTATTTTTTTCTACTGCAGAATCTAACCATAAAATACAAATGTGTATGTTTTCGGCTTGTTTGTTCTGTCTGTCTGATATTGAATCCTCAATAATTTATTTGTTGTCCTTATAAGTATAATTGTTGTTCGATTCACTATCGAATGTAATATTGCTACCCGACTACGCCGACATTGGGGATTAGAGCACACAGACAACACAGTAGAAAACAGTTTTCACACCGAAGACTAGACACGGTCGGCAGATTGATTGCCAGCATCCACAAAAATGTTGTGGATTGCCAAAATACGGCCGAGTTTTTCACTGGAGGAAGTGTTGGCCAATTCACCTTCCGCTGATGCTGCCGCTATCATACAGAGGCAGCTTTTCACTAAGGAAAGTTCAGCTGCACCTACCGCTGAGACTATTACCACCACTACTGCTACTGGTACCTAAAGATATTATCTTTTCAAATAAGTATTTAATTTGTCCTCAAAAGGACCATTTGTCGTTTAATTTTATATGGGATATGTTGGCCGCATCTCTGTGCTATTCCCGACAGTGGGAATAAACCATTCTTCTGAACAAAATTAGGTAACTTTATATTAAAGAAATTGCTGGCTGATGTATCTACTACTGACGCTGCCTGCTACCGCACAAAGGCAACATTTACTAGAGGAAGTGCTGCTGCATCAGCTGGCGCTGCCACTATCGATGCTGCTGCTGCTTTCCGTTGCCACAGTTGTGGCCGCTATCCGCTGTCTAGGACTAATATGAGCAGTTTCGGTTTGACTCTTAAATAGGCCAAATAGTAGATTCCGAATTACCAAGTCTATAATTCTGTTGAGGCTTGACAATTTTCAATAGCGCAATAGTTCGAATAATAAAATTTCAATTTTATGCATTTGAGAGGCTTCTTAGAGGATTTTCAATCGCTTGCTTCAAGAACGAAGGAAATTCATAGAAAACTAACCGATTTATTAGCATTTGAAATTGAGCATGTTTTTCACTTTTTCCGGTTTTAGATTTTCATTTTACATCCCTATGTAGGCGAACTTCCTGAGAGACGTAGTTCTACGTAGTTCTCGTCGAAATACTTCTTTAAGTCCAAATATTGGGCGAAGATTTTCAAAAAAATGAACCTTCTTTGAAAGGCTCTTTTAGCGGCAATACAACAGCTACTCGATTCCGACTTTGGAAAATTTAGCAGGGATGCAGTCCTTTGTGACCTTTTTATTCTTTACAAGTTTTTTTGACCTCATCCAAGCCTGACGGATCCACAGCTTATCAATCTTCTTCAATATCTCTTCCGTTTCTGTAAACAACTATTTCTTCTTCACCTTTCAAACTCGAAGTGCGGTTTCTAATGCATGGCCACCAGTGTCTCATGCGTTCCTTTCGACGTTTCGGGAGGACAGCACATCGATGACGTCTGAGAAATGCCGTCCGTCTACCAGAATAAGGTTGATCTTACACCCATTGGCGTGTTGCCATATGTTTCTAAATATATTCCTATGCCAAATATGTGCTACAGACTTTCAGACCACTGAGAGCGGCGTAAGTCACCAACCTCGAGCAATTCTCATTACTGGTCGTGGTATATGAAAGTCTATATCACGATAGGATCTGCTGCTCGGAGCCGACGCGACGCTTACCCGTCTTCGGCGACCGCACTTCTTGGATATCTACAACTTTTACCTGAACTATTCACAGTTCATTGGCTGCGGTGACCACGCGAATCAGTTCGAGTAGAGCTTTGATGTTTGTATCATCGAATCATTGTCCCTTTTCGTTCGTCTGTTTCGATACCTGTTGTCGTATTTACTTCTGAATTGTGCGACAGGGCCGTCGTCTTGGATACAATTGGCGAGACACCGTGTTCCATAGTTCAGCCGTTCGATCGGAATCAGACGCAGTTATACGCTGTCCGATATGGGACAACAGACGAATTAGGAAACGTTCCTCATTTAGCATAGAACCAAGATTTCCTCCGGTGTTGGGATCGGATCTTCACTAAGGTTACTCTTATCCTAGTTAACACCTAGGACATTCTCGCTAGAGCTCATCAAAATTTGCTAACCAATCTGTATTTTTGCATCAATTTGCCCATTGATTGAATAACGCAGTGCAAAGGTCGAGCAAAAGGTCTGGGATCCCCTGGACTAGAGACACCAAATTTCACAGGAATGGTGGAAAAGCTATATTCTTTCTAGGGCAACTACTTGAGCTTTAGGGTAAGTTAAAACCTTCCAGTGTGAGCATCTCAAGATTGGTTTATGTAATATACGAGTGTGCGCATGTTGAACTTTGTGTCTCCACTTCACTCCCAACATCATCCCATTTTACAAGCCTATAATCTTTTACTGTTGTTTTACGTACTTCGCAAAAACAGTTTTAACTTGATGATAATTATACGATCCATCGCTAAGAAATTGCGTACTCTTTTTGTATGGTGTGTAATAGCAGAAACAAAGCAACTGTCAGATCCACTTCATAAGAAGTAGTAAAATTTTGTTGGAATGTTTTTTACTTCGCTTGCCAATTTATCGAACTGGTTATATTGCTTTTCATATACAGTCGTTTTTTTTTTTTGTTTGTAATAACGTATATGCGATCACATACTGAAAAAAATGTTCACACGTTCTGTGGCTGTCGTAGCTCAACTGGCAGGTTTTGTATCGGAACGCTTTTTTGCCATAACCCAAGTTGCGTGGTCATTTTACTATCTGATCTGCGAACGGCTTTCTCCTTTTGTATTCAAAGAGCATCAGTTTGGCTACTTTTCGCAATGCAACGCAACCCATCGAACTGCATTCCGTTGAGGTTGATCGTTGAAGACTATAGAGTGGCCCTCAAAATTAACGCCTTTTTGTGATAAAAAAGCACAGTAAAATAAGAAATCAAATGTTTTGCTCTAGCTTTAAGTTACAGAAAGTTTAATAGCATGAAATACAAATCTATAGGCTCAAGAAATAAATTATATTGATGATATTTTCAGCATCATCGGAGAGTAACTGCAATAATTAGTTTAATATCTGCATTCTAATAAACAATTATATATTTTATATACATCATGAAACTGTTAACTTCTAGAGAGTTTTTGCTAAAATACAATAAACAATAAACTATAATTTTCCTTCGCAGAAAATAAATTTTTCAAGCTTGCAGTTGTCAACCGATTTTACTTTGCCGTAGGAAATAGACATAGGAAATAGACATAAGCTTTTTATAAAATGTAATAAAACTTTCTATCAAAGACGATAGACTTCACATAAAAAATTAATTTCAATATTTATTCAAGAGAAAGTCAAACCAAAGATTCAAACTAAATTTAACAATGTCAGATTTGGAGAACGACCGAACAAATTTTGAATGCGACTGTTGAAACAGACAACCGATATAGCACTTTCGATTCAGTCGTCTGCAGGCCAAGTGAAAGAAAACGCACCCAGTTGGATGTTTCAGCTCTCGTTTTCTTTGTTATCATTGTGACATAACCTATCTTTACAAGACAGTGGATTTCTACCGAATCGAACGAAACACCGCGCGCAAGGTAACGCAGATATTGGTAGGAGATTGACAAAAATTATGATCGCCATAAAGTGCAATAAAGCGTCGTTTCGTTACTGGTCCCGTTGTTGCCCGGTTTATTACTTTCTCATTTTCGTGCTACTGCGTGCACACCAACGAAACGTGAATCGAAAGTGGACCATTTCCAAAGAGCAAACGGGAAGAGCAGATTAATTAGATACGTCGTTTGACCGCTTTCTGATGGTTGCGGTTTCGTATCCGCTGAAAATTTATGTAAATTATACTTCGTCAGTTGCAGTTCATTGTCGGTAACAATGGGTATCGCATTTTGAAATTTTGCAAAACTATTCGAAATGGGATCCGAACTAAATATTCACAACTAAGATAATGTTGCCCTCGTTGGACGTTGAATCGATGCGGAAGGAAAGCAGTTACGTCGGGCGTCGAAAGTAGATCGAAGTTTATCAAGCAAAATTTATTTTTAAAAACGAAGATAGGTTTTGATTGTGTTTGGAAGTATATTTGTCATTGTCTAAGTTATTCAAGCAAAAGTGTGAAAAGTGATGCCTAATGATAATACATAATAATAATCTGTTTTGCCTTTCTCCTAGAAAGGTATAGCAATCACTGAAAAAACCAAAGGTATAAAAGTGCTCCAAAGGGTCGAATCTCGTATATCAATCGACTTAGTTCGATGAGCTGAGCATTTTCTGTATGTGTGTGTGTGTGTGTGTGTGTGTGTGTGTATGTATGTAACGGTCTCCCAATCTCACTCAATTTTTTCAGAGATGGCTAGACCGATTTTAATGAAACTAATTGCAAATGATAGGTCTAGTTGCCCCATTAGACCCTATTGAATTTTATTGCAATCGAATTCTTAGTTTCGAGGTTGTGTATCAAAATGTGAAAATTACAAAACTTCTTTATCTCAAAAACTACACAACCGATTTGAACAAAATTGGTATCCAAAGAACGCTTTTTTTTTTTAACCATTTGGAAAATAATTTTATAAGGATCGGACATGTGGTTCAAAAGTTATGTAAAGAAATGTGTTTCAAAGACTGTTTAAACTCACTCGCTTTTCTCAGAGATGGCTGGACCGATTTTCACAAAATTAGTGACATATGGAAGGTCTTGTTGCCCCATTTGAATTTTATTGTTATTGGGCTTTAACTTTGTCCGTTATGTATAATAATGGGAAATCAGGCTATGACAAGAAACAGGTTTCTAAGACTACTTGAACTCACCCACTTTTCTTAAAGATGGATGGACCAATTTTCACAAAATAAGTTGCAATAGAAAGATCTAGTTAGAAAGATAAGAACCTATTGAATTTAATTATAATCGGACTGTAACTTTGTCTGTTATGTATCAAAATGTAAAAGTTTTGAAACTCCATTATCTCATAAACTACACAACCGATTTGAACAAAATAGGTATCAAATGAACGGGCTGTCTTTAAAACCCTGAAATAACGAATTTTATGATGATTAAACATGTAGTTCGAAGGTTATGAAAAGAAACGTGTTCAGAAAACTTTATGAAATTCACTCGTTTTGCCAAAGATGGCATCACTGATTTCAACAATCTTAGTTTAAAATTGAAGGTTTAGTTGCTTTATGACAAGTTGACAAAATCGAAAAAAAAATGCTGCTCTAAAGCTCGTAATAGTTGCCCTAGAAAAAAAAATTTACAGGAAAAGCTAAAATTTTTCATTTTTTCTTAGTTTGACCTTCGGGACAACACTTGTGTTGACTAGTGTAATCGGACTTTTATTTATCCATTATGTGTTAAATTGTAAAAATATTGAAAATCTCTTCTTTCAAAAGTTACACGACTTATTAAAAGAAAACAGGTGTCGCAAATTCGGATTTCAAAATGAAGTATGAAGTTGATTCCTGGTCTCTGAGCATCATCCCGGGTACTGAAAAACTCACATTGGGTAATGTTTGTCCCTTTTAGACTGGTAGAAACCGGAAGCTACTGTCTAGAAGTTTAAAATGGCCTCTGAAGATGATTTCTGGCCTCAGGGTATCATACCGCTTCCCCAAATCGTATTGGATGATATTTGTCACTTTAGGCTGTTGATCAGAAACTGTCGCCATCTTCGCCATAGAAATACCCAGATTAGGCAGTTCGGCAATCTTATGATGGATTTTATGATTTAATGATTATCAGGCAACCAGAAGTGGTCATCTGGATTGAAAATTGGGTTTTAGGTCGGATTCTGGCCACTGGGTATAATCCAGGTTTCAAGAACCCATATTCATTGGTATTTGGCCATTCATTGGATGCCTCTCAGAAACGATCAGTAATATCAACTGCGTTAAAGAATTTCAATTTCACTGATAAGATCATTCAAATTAATGTATAAGGAACAACATTTAATTATACATTATTTGAAATCTACTGACTAAGGTTGACTTAAAAAATCTGAATATTTATAGGCAGTATATGAGTACAAATCGATTATACCACAATCAAAAACAAAATCGCATCATATAGTTGAAAGAATTCAATGTTATTTGCATGTATATGTGTTAATTTATATTCATATCGTCGGTTTCGTGCAACACTGGCACAACTCAAAAAACATAGTTTCGAGAAAAACGCGTTTGAAAATTTGCGTCAAAAATTTATTTTTTGATTTTCAAGAAAACTTTGAAGTTTGAGATTACCAATCCTTATTAAACACGTTTGGGTCTATTATGCACATATTACGTGCTCACGTTGTCCAAGTTAAAACCTTATTTTTACTAACTTCATGGAGAAATTTCGATTTGTGCAGCAAAGGCACTTCTACTCATAACTCTGGAATTTTTGTGATTTTCGAAATGGGATTTCGTGTGATGAAACTTAACAGTATTTGGCATCGTTTGCCATCAAAAACTCAAAACTACAAAATTTTGAGTTGTGCCAGTGTTGCACGAAGCCGATGATATGTTAAATTTTAAATGTTCGGTATAGTTGTGCTGTTGGCTACCAAAAATTTGTTGTTTAGAATGAATAACAAATCCAGCAGAAATAATCAAGGTGTATTTTTAAGTGTTGGAGTAAATCTATTTTAACAAATTATAAGTTCGAAGGAGAAAGGCTGGGTCTCACCGCTAGGTGGATTAATTTAGGTTTTGATGAAGTTTGATGCGAAAATAAATTTCCCTGAGTTTGAACATATTTCAACTCAAGGGGCAACAATGGCGCCATTTTGAATTTTTGAGAGACTGGAAATTTTTGAGGTTTTTTCGACGCCATTTTGTTTTAACATATAGATGACGAATCACGAAACGAAAAATGTTTGTTTCTAAATAATTCCACTGTCTGTTGCTGTTCATCAATTTCACGTATATTCGTTACCCTACTACTTCTTCGCATGCCCTTCTATATTTCCTTTATCGCCATCTTTATCGAGTGCATGTTATACGTAATGTATTTGAATACAACAAAAAACGACACACAGGTTAAAACATTCTAGGATGGTCGCTAAACCACCATCCGTCATTTATTCCGTTATATCATACATAAATATTAACTTCATGTTTCCATAATCATTTTCTTGCAATAAATTAAAACTTCTGTTTTAATATTGGACTCGCACAGTGGCAAGACATTTTCCGCTTTATGTATTGTAATCGACAATGCCATGTAAGCGGATGGCAGTAGGCTAAGCGGTTGGATATTTTTTCTCTCATAGAAATGCACTTGCATGCATCTAGCAATTATTTAAGCCATTTTAATGCATCTCCCCATTACTTTCTTGCTCTTTCTCACTATCCACGTTCTCTTTTTGCAGATCAAAATCAATAGACCATGTGAAACAGGACAAATACCCCCAGACATGCATAATGAGTCTACAGTACAATCGACACGGGAGAAACAGCTCCCCAACAGTGTACCGGTAAGTTTCCTAAATCGAACAACCCTTGTTGTTGTGTTTTTTTTTACTCTGTCGTACATTCTTGTTAAAAGTGGAATTTACACCAAGAGACCATAAGACTCACTGCCAAGCCAACCATGAATTCCAAACATTCTCACAGCATATATGCTACAAAACCTTTATCGCCAGGCGATCTTTCAGGCGACACGCGAGCACAGATGCGAAACATCGCGTCTTGGCTGCTATCGAGTAAACTCGTGCCATCGTGGTTCTTGGGCAGTAATTTATAGCTCGCGGCACACACTCTTCTGATGCGCCGATTCAGCAACGATTGTTATCTTCAAGCGTTCATTACAGTGTAATTCATGTCTTTAACAGTTCGCCTCATTAATTGTGGTTGTTGATTTTAGGAACGTCTTCTTTCATATGAAGACTCCAAGTTATTGATACTAAAAATCAAGGTCCATGACTATGTGCGATGATCATGGGTCAGTAATATTATCAAATAATGATAATTAATGGAGCAGTTTTGTTTTATTATTAACAAAAATTTAACATAACTATATTTACCTCAATAGTTATCTCACACTAAAATCATCAGGATTGTTTTCCAGTCTATTTGAAAAGGTACGAAATTTGAATGTGCGCTTCATTTCAGCTCAAAACCAATCATGAAACAGGTGAACAAATGAGTGGAAGAAACCGCCGATTGAGTCATCCATTGCCCTGAAAGCTAACCTGTAGTTTTGTCAGTTCACATGTTACTGTCTCCTTCGAGCCACTGCATGCATGCATGCAATGTCATTTCACAATAATGTAATTAAAGTTTTCGTTGGCAGACATAAACCCCGAATGCGTTCAGATACGTCAAAATTCAATGTTCTCACAGTCATCTTAGGAGCAGATGAAGAATATGTTTACCAAGCAAACGATTTGGTTAATTTCAACAGCGCTAAACGGAGCCCGACAGGGGGCTTAACCACCAGACGTGGCCTGATTAAAGCTCATTGCTAGGCGAGGCATTAAAAACATCTACCTCGCTGCAAAGTGTGATAATTTGTGCAAGATAACGTGCAGGCAAGCTAGAAGAGATTGCATGCAACGAAACACGGGAAGGCCAACGCGTGAGCTAACAATGCTGGTGAGAGCGTAAAGCATCTATCTGCTTTACTAGTTCATTTTAAGCGATATGAGCTAAAAAATCGGTGACCATCCTGGTTTTTTAAGGCGTTAACTTATATTTTTCGCAATAGATTTCGAAATATGATCGATATGGTCTTATGTTGACTCTGTTGTTAGAAAGATGAAAAGAAATTGTGTAACACACATTGTGAAGTCATTTGATTGAAAAGTGAGTAAAAATTTTCTGCTACTCGCGCGTGTCGGGTGGTTTAGCTTGAGGAGTTGTTATATATCATTTGAAAAAGCTGCGTTTTTCAAGTAAAACGTGATTTTCAAAAAAATATATCGTTGTTTTTCAGTGATTTCGGTGATCCCACAAAGAAGGGTGATTTAAAATCTAGCCCTATGGAAGGTGATGTTTACTCTGTTAGTCCGTTCGCTGAGGAAGGCAGCGAGATATTTGAAATCACCGCCTGCTGCAGCTCTGCTTGCTGCTGGTCGATCCAGTTCCCAGTAAATCATCCTCTTGTGACAGCTGCAGTCACCGCTGCTGATATCCACTGCCACTGCTGCTATCCACTGCCGCTGTTGTTATCCGCTGCTACTTAGTTAGTACCGTGCTAGTGGCCATCCCCTAGTAAACTGATTGGTTTGAGCAGAAGCAAGCTCTTATATGTATAGCCCAAATAGTGCATTCCCGGCTAACCAGGTATAATATTCTGTCGATCGTGTTAGGAAAAGCAAGCATCAAGCGACGAAATCGGCGTTATCAGTTTTCTGCCGCTCAGGGTGCAGAGATGATTTTTTAATCGATTGCTGTAAGAATGAAGGAAATCGGTTGGTAACTAACTAAGTTTTAAACATTTTGAAAGTGGACAATTTTCGTGACACTCTCGATGTTTTATGGTTTTTGAATTTGTTCAGTTTCTATGCATTTTGGTGCCTCTAGCCGTCTCGGAAGTGCGTCAAAAGTAATTGCTCGCCGGGTTTGTCGTTTCTCCGTTTACTTACGGGGAAACTTCATTGCTTACACTAGGGCCCGCCAATTATCCGTCGCATCTGACAGTTCGGTCTTTGTCGTCTGGATCGTGGTCAAGGTATTGCGTGTTATATTTGTTTTCCGGTTACTCATACAGAAAAAATAAATTACTGTTTGACACAATTTTTCAAACAATTATTATTCACAAAATATGCGAAACTGTGCACGCATCTACATAAACAGATACAGAGCGATGCAATTTGAGTCACCCGCGTTTTGCGATCATTATTGAACGAAAAACGAAGCGAAGGATAGCGTCGGTGTAATTTCTGCCATGACCTAAAAACTGTTTGGCAAAAATACCCTGCCTATCTCATCATGTTTGCAATAGATCTTCGCTTTCAATGGGGAGCAAGATAATTTGTGAAAGAAGCTTCCTCTTCATAGGTATAATTTGACTGCTACCCCTCATCTTCTCACTTGTCTATTACAATCCGTCTGCCATCGTTTCCCATCGAACGCATTCAAGCGTTCGTCGGCTAGTTGGGTTTTTAATATTGTTGCTGGATTTGAAAAGGTTCATTTAGGGTTATACCACTTGAACTTTCAAGTGCTCTACTTTTTGATCTATGGCAGCTTAACGTGGGCCAAGAGGTTTACCGGTATCTACATAACAAACAACGCAGACGGTTTGCATTTGGTTCGAACGAACAACAATTGAATACCTTTACTCGCGAGGTTATAACTGTCGGCATAAGGAGCCATAACAGTGTCGAAATATAAGCATACGCTAAGATTAGATATTTGTCTGTATACGTGATTTAAACAATTATTATGGGAAGTCTGATCGAAATAATATTTTTTATTTTACTCTGGGCGGATTTGTCTAATTTCAACCGATAGTGAAATCGTGAGGAATAATACAGATTGTTGATAGCTCCATACGTAATACAATACATTCATAATTCAATTACCCTGTTTGGCTTCATCACGATCGTTCACTGATCTCCAAAGTCTTTTCGTCAATTTTACTGGTTTCTCGGAAGCTGAACAATTTCCTCGCACTTTCTTCAACAGTAACATCTTGCCGCTCAATATGACGCATATAAGCCAAATTATAATGGGGCTTGCAGAAAGACTCATTCGAGTGAATTGTACACAAAATTGAGCGCATTATCACACTGCAGACATATTATAGCAGCACCAGCCAATAAACTCTAAATAGTCAAAGTTTTTTGCCAATTGAAAGTCGGGGCTAGTGATCCCACACATAAACGCTCTCACCTAAGACAACAACTTTTTCCTTGCAAATGCCTTTTTCGTTCGGTTGGGGTGCAGTTACACAATCAAAGTTTGTCTACTACGTTTCTGTGATTCAATCTGATTTCTATTATTCATCCAAAGATAGGGTTATTTGTATCGTCATGCTGTTCATGCTTTAATTTTAAAATAATCAAGATTTCACATTTAAGTAATTTTGTTTAGATTGTTCTGAGAAAAAAAATACATAGCATGAATTCTGACTATCAATAAAATGCTGCATCAAGCAACCGTCACGGCCGGCGACGACAAACCTTGTGACAAATCGTCCCGGGATGTGCCACCTGTCCGAATCATTAGGAAAATTAATGATACTGTCTAACAGTTAACTTGATTTTTGAAACCACCAGCGAATGTTGAAAATTATTCGTTCCATGTTTTTTTTTCTAACGCGCAACTCCGGGATGTGTAGCTTCTCGAATTGAGTCAGACCAATTTTCTCGAGCAATGTCGGAGACAACGCCCCGACATCGTTAATTAGACACGAACCAATCAAGCTGGAGCTAAACCCTATTTTTCAGCGCTGTTCGCCACGCAATGGTAAATTAATCTTCGCCATGTCCGTTGTGTTTTCGGAGATGCTGCACTTTTAAAAGAGATAACTAACTCTGCTAACTAGCCCTAAGCGATCGGTTTTTTTGAGGCACAAGAGGCAGCATATTATTACCGATTATTGTGGATGTCACAAATTAATGATAGTCATTAAAGACTCATCAAAAAACTATAACTTTGAAGTCGAGTAATAAACAAATTTATTACAGTTTCTTATAAACAATTATTTTGCTCACTTAGTATACTTTCATTAGTAGGAAATAAATCGAGATCTTATTATTGGAGTCAATCGCATTTTATTGTGCATACAATTTTGTAATTTATTGGTTGAACCAAAGAAGAATTACCTTCCGCGGCATTGGCGTTTAAAACGTTAAGGAAATAATCCCAGCTCCCGCTTAGCGTCAGTAACCCGAATAGTTTCTCTTTGGCATACTTGCTTGAGTCACCGTGTAAAGTCTACTCCAGGTGAACATTTTATTTTTACTGTTAAATCATTTAACAGTAATATTAGCAGAGTCAAAGAGTATGAAACCAGTGAAACATTGAAGTGTGTTCAGCGCTTATTGGGAAGCAGCATACAAAAGTTAAGAATGCGTAAATGTGTATTTTTTCGCGTTTCTCTTCGGTATACACAAGCACAAGCTCGTTGATCGTGTTCTGACCGGTTCTATGCGGATTCGAAAACCAGTTAATATCGTTTTGTTATTTTTCTAATATTCATAACATTTCATGATATATAGTTTCTCGCATATTTTTTCAAACTTCTTATTTTATTTGCAAATTATTATTTTTCTGCAGATTTATTCAATTCTGATGTCATATGTAAATTTGCTGCTTTATTTGCTTTATCATTCAATTTTCTTGAATGATTCTCTAAAATATTAGCCGCTACGGTTTTTTGATAAGAGAGTTTTGATTGTATTTCAAGCATAATACCTATAATGAGTTATCAGCTAATTATTTTGTCTGATCAAACATATAAACGGTGACTTCTCTACACTAGTAGGGATTATATTCACCATTTATGACTTTTCAACACTATTATCGTAGCATTTGACTTAAACTTAGATATTGCGAGTTCTTCTCTTTAAAAAGCTGTATCTCGGAATTGGTTAGAAATACCTCAAGATTTTCAGTATTTCTCATAAATAGTTTTAGAGGGAACGTGATTGCATATAAAAGTAACTCAATGATTAAAAATACTACTTAGATTTTTGAACAAAATATTAAGATTTCTACCATTATGAAAAAAAACATGTTTTATTTATTTTCATAAATACACAGAAATTCGACCTTCAAAAAATCAAGTTCTTGTTTGCTGGAAAATTGGGTCAAAACATTTCCATACACTTGAGGGAGGGTTAAAAATACGAAGAAACGTAATAATTTGATATCAGAAGCTTGTTTTTTCCATTGTATGATTTTTAGTTCTTGTTCATGAAAAAAATTATTGTTTCATTTATCAAAACAAAATGCTTTTCAAAATGTTCCAATTCATTATGTGCCGAACACGCATCAGTATCGAACGTGTTTGGTGATCGCTGCGATAGAATATAAAACAAAAGACGTGTGAACAAGTGTTGGCATTGTTTGCCTGGTCGAGTGAAATAAATCCGGGTTCAAGGTCGCGCCTTTGCGCAACTATTTCGCATCGTGACTGCCAGCTGGTGCGTAAGCCGATTTGGCTGCTGGCTGAATTGTGCTACAGCAGTGGACGAGACACAAAAGAGGAAAAAGAAGAAGCCATCAGTTGACAGTTGAGTTGTATCGCTGTGTGGAGTGATCTCACACCTGGCTCGCTGCTGGTGGCTGTTTGGTGCTGCTGGCTGTAACGGCTGCAACTTCGAACGATCGGACAACCAACCTTACTGGAAGGGAGAAGTAAAAAGGTACGTGCTCTTTTCGGCGCTAGTGCGCTAGACTTAGCGGGATGGATGTAGATCCCTCGCCTCCCGCGCCACCATCCCCGAACCCCTCTGACCCTGACCCTTCTGTTACCCCCTCCCCTGTTCATTTCTCAGTCCCCCCTCGCCCCAGGCTTTACCCAGACGGAGCCCAGGGCAGCTATGCTGTCTATTTTCGGCCAAAGGCGGGACCGAAATCGAAACAGTTGAACCTCTTGCAGATTTCTAAAGACCTGACGAAGGAGTACAAGGGTGTGACCGAAATTTCCAAGGTCCGGCCTAACAAGCTCCGTGTCGTGGTCAGTAACCTGAAAGAAGCCAACGATATAGCCTGCTCTGAGCTCTTCACACGCGAGTATCGCGTTTACATACCCGCACGAGACGTGGAGATCGACGGTGTCATAACCGATTCGAGTCTGTCCGTCGAGTGTATTTTGCAAAGTGCTAAAGGGTGCTTCAAGAATACCACATGTCCCGATGTGAAGGTGCTCGACTGCAAGCAATTGCGGTCAGCATCGATCATCGGTGGCAAAACAGTATACACTCCGTCAGACTCGTTTCGAGTAAGGTTCGCCGGGTCAGCGCTACCAAGCCACGTCTCAATCCACCGGGTTCGTCTCCCTGTGCGATTATATGTGCCTCGCGTCATGAACTGCCTGAATTGTAAGCAGTTAGGCCACACCGCCGCCTACTGCTGCAATAAGGCACGTTGTGGCAAGTGTGGGGAGAATCATGCGGATGATTCCTGCAGTAAAAATGCTGAAAAATGCATTCACTGTGGGGAGAGTCAGCATGAGCTCTCGACATGTGCGGTGTACATGCAGCGCAGGGATAAAATAAAGAGGTCTCTCAAAGAGCGTTCGAAGCGTTCTTACGCTGAGATGCTGAAGAAGACCGTTACCACTTCTCCCATTACATAAACCCTTTTGATCTGTTGTCCTCTGATGAAACCGATTCTGACGATACACCAGCGGGAACATCTTACGCCAATCCGGGGGAGTCTAGAAAGAGGAAAAATATTTCCTCTCCTAAACTTCCCAGAAAAGGTCCTAAGATTTCTCAAAGTGAAATGAAAGTTACAAACAAACCAAACAGTGCTGCGGAAAAACCGAAGCAAACTCCTCCTGGGCTTGCAAATTTAAAGTCCCAGAAGGAGTTCCCAGCACTGCCAGGAACATCTAAAACCCCAGTTGTTCCTGTTGCACTTCCAGTTGATGAAACAAACTCTGGATTAGTGAAATTTTCTGACATTGTGGATTGGATTTTTGGAACTTTCAATGTACCCGATCCAATTAAAATTTTTCTTACAGCATTCCTCCCAACAGTTAGATCATTTTTGAAGCAGTTGACTGCCCAATGGCCCCTCCTTGCAGCGATTGTATCCTTCGATGCCTAATTCAACTGCGTATATGAAGGATTATATCTCTGTCTTACAGTGGAAATGTAGAAGTATTTTACCAAAAATTAAAGTTTTGATAAATAAAAACAAATGCGATGCATTTTCCCTTTGTGAAACTTGGCATACTTCAAATATTGATCTCAACTTCCATGATTTTAATATTATTCGCCTTGATCGAGACACCCCATATGGAGGAGTACTTTTGGGGATTAAAAAGTGCTATTCTTTCTATCGTATTAACCTCCCCTCGATTCCAGGCATCGAAGTTGTCGCATGTCAAATGACAATACAAGGTAAAGAGCTTTGTATTGCCTTAATATATATTCCTCCCAGAGCACAGATTGGGCAACGGCTGCTCTTTGACTTAATAGAACTTCTTCCCTCGCCACGTTTGATTTTGGGAGACTTCAACTCTCATGGTGTGGCTTGGGGTTCCCCCTACAATGATAACCGCTCCTCTTTAATCTATAACCTTTGCGATGACTTCGACATGACTATTCTAAACAACGGTGAAATGACACGTATCCCGAAACCTCCAGCGCGCCCAAGCGCCTTGGATCTATCCTTATGTTCGACGTCGCTACGGTTGGATTGCACATGGAAGGTAATCCTCGATCCTCACGGTAGCGACCATTTGCCTATTCTTATTTCAATTACTAACGGGTCAACTCGCATGCAACCAATTGACATTCCGTATGACCTCACACGGAATGTCGATTGGAAGTTATACGAGGAAATGATTTCAAAAGCGGTCGATTCGATTCAACATCATCCACCACTTGAAGAACACAACCTCCTCGCGGGCTTGATTCTCGACGCCGCGTTGCAAGCCCAAAGGAAGAAATATCCCGGCGTAACGATTAAAGAACGGCCTCCCACTCCGTGGTGGGACCAAGAGTGCTCCGATGTCTACACGCAAAGATCCCACGCGTTTTTGGCCTTCCAGAAGGGAGGTACACTTGGCGACTATTTACGGTATTCGGAGCTTGATACCAAGCTTAAAAGCTTGGCTAATGCAAAGAAACGCGGATATTGGCGTCGGTTCGTGAACGAGACGTCGAGGGAGACATCGATGAGCACTCTTTGGAACACAGCCCGAAAAATGCGGAATCGCGTAACGGTCAACGAAAGCGAGGAGTCTTCAAGTAGGTAGATATTTGATTTTGCCAGGAAAGTATGTCCGGACTCTGTTCCTGAGCAAAACATTGTTCGCGATGCGTCTCCGGGCCACGACGCGATAGAATCACCTTTTACGATGGCAGAATTTTCAGTTGCCCTCCTGTCCTGTAACAATAACGCGCCTGGGTTAGATAGAATCAAATTCAACTTGTTGAAGAATCTACCCGGCAATGCCAAGAGGCGCTTGTTGAACTTGTTCAATAAGTTCCTGGAGCAAAACATTGTACCGCAGGATTGGAGGCAAGTGAAGGTGATCGCCATCCAAAAACCAGGGAAACCAGCTTCTGATCACAACTCTTATAGGCCGATTGCAATGCTATCCTGTATCCGGAAATTGATGGAAAAAATGATACTCCGTCGTTTAGACCATTGGGTCGAATCAAATGGCCTACTATCGGATACTCAATTTGGCTTCCGCCGTGCCAAAGGGACGAATGATTGTCTTGCGTTGCTTTCAACAGATATTCAGCTGACGTATGCTCGCAAAGAACAAATGGCGTCTACGTTCTTGGACATTAAGGGGGCTTTTGATTCCGTTTCTATTGACATTCTTTCGGGTAAACTTCACCGACAAGGATTTTCTCCAATTTTAAACAATTTTTTGCACAATTTGTTGTCCGAAAAGCACATGCATTTTACGCACGGCGATTTGGCAACTTTTCGCATTAGCTACATGGGTCTTCCCCAGGGCTCATGTTTAAGCCCCCTTCTTTACAACTTTTATGTAAATGACATCGACGAATGTCTGGCAAATTCATGCACGATAAGACAACTTGCAGACGACAGTGTAATCTCTGTTACAGGAGCCAAAGCTGCCGATTTGCAAGGACCATTGCAAGATACCTTGGTCAATTTGTCTGCTTGGGCTTTACAGCTAGGTATCGAATTCTCTCCGGAGAAAACTGAGATAGTAGTTTTTTTCTAGGAAGCATGAACCTGCTCAGCTTCAAACACAATTAATGGGTAAAACGATTTCTCAGGTTTTGGTACACAAATATCTTGGTGTCTGGTTCGACTCTAAAGGCACCTGGGGTTGTCACGTGAGGTATCTGATGAAAAAATGTCAACAAAGAGTGAATTTTCTTCGTACAATAACCGGACAATGGTGGGGAGCCCATCCAGGAGACCTTATAAGGATTTACCAAACAACGATATTGTCTGTTATTGAATACGGGTGTTTCTGCCTCCGCTCCGCAGCAAACACACATTTGGTCAAACTGGAGCGAATACAATATCGTTGTTTGCGTATCGCCTTAGGTTGCATGCAGTCGACCCATACGATGAGTTTGGAGGTCTTAGCTGGAGTACTACCATTGAGAAACCGCTTCTGGAGCCTGTCTTCTCGTATTCTTATCAAATGTGAGGTCTTGAACTGTCCCGTGATTGAAAATTTTGAAAGGTTAATCGAACTTAATTCTCAAACCCGTTTTATGACATTGTATTTCAATCACATGTCCCAAAATATTAACCCTTCTTCGAATATTCCAAATCGTGTCGACTTATCAAATACTTCTGATTCTACTGTGTTTTTCGATACATCCATGATAGAAGAAACTCGTGGAATCCCGGATCATTTACGCGTGCAGCAGATCCCCAAAAATTTTTCCAATAAATATCGAAACATCAACTGCAACAATATGTTCTACACTGACGGATCACTTCTTGATGGGTCCACGCTTCGGTATTTTCAATAACAATTCAACCGTCTCCCATAAACTCGATAATCCTGCTTCTGTTTACGTCGCAGAATTAGCTGCAATTCAGTACACCCTAGGGATTATCGAAAAAATGCCCAAGGACCATTATTTCATCTTTACGGACAGTCTCAGTTCCTGGGGAAAATACGGGAACATCTGAGTGCTTTATCCGAAAAATCGTTTCAGATTACCTTAGCGTGGGTCCCTTCTCACTGCTCGATACCGGGCAATGAGAAAGCGGACTCTTTGGCTAAGGTGGGCGCAACAAACGGTGATATTTATGAAAGACCAATTGCCTTTAATGAATTTTTCGCACTTGTACGTCAGAATACGATCATCAGTTGGCAAAATGCTTGGACCAGAGGGGAACTGGGAAGGTGGTTACATTCCATAATCCCCAAGGTGTCGACGAACCCGTGGTTCAAGGGGTTGGATGTAGGTCGGGATTTCATTTGCGTGATGTCTCGGCTTATGTCCAATCACTATAGATTTGACGCGCATCTCCGTCGTGTTGGGCTCGGGGAAAGTGGTATCTGTGCCTGTGGTGAAGGTTATCACGACATAGAGCATGTGGTTTAGTCATGCCCTGTACACCGTGACGCCAGGTCTAAATTAATAGCTTCCCTGCAGGCCGAAAGTAGGCAGCCGGCTGTTCCTGTTCGTGATGTCTTGGCGAGCCGTGACCTATCCTACATGTCCCTTATATACGTTTTCCTGAAATCCATCCACGCCCCAGTTTAATCCTATTCCCTTCCGCCTACATCCAACCAAACGACAAGAACACGTTAAGACCCCGGATCCGGAAACAGCAACTAGACCCGCACGATACTCTCAGGTCCCGAGGGAGACAACCCAATATGCCAGTCCGTAATATCTTGGCCCAGCAGCGGAACATATTCAATAGGCTGCTTACCTATGGCGATAGAAAACCATCAAACAACAAATCAGTGCTTTTAATGCAAAACATTCTAGCTTTAAGTTAGATTTAGTTTCAGCTTGTAGTCGGCAGCGAGGATAAAAAATTTGCTTTTAGTTATTAAGATACTTTAGAAAGTAAGCTACCAGATATAATTGGCGCCGTTAAACATCAAATTGTATTTGTGCCGTGTCAAATAAATTATAGATGAAGAAAAAAAATGTTCCAATGGATATAACAATTATCTTCGCAATACTTTTTCCGCTTTATGGAACACGACAGTATAGCAACGACTAGCGCAGGTGCCTAGCTGATGAGGCTGGACAATTTATACTCGATACCGTGCAATAGGATTATGTATAGTACGGGAAGATGGAGCAACATAAGAGCCCGTAAAGAAGTTGCTCCTCAACTTGCTAGAAGCCAGTCCATCAGCCTATCCGGAGGCTCTTAGTGAAAGACAGGTTTGTTTGTTTATAGTTTAGTTTATCTTTACCGCTTTCCACGGGTGTACACACTTCGGAATTTCATTCTCACTCTACGTTTTTGATCCGCTTCCTTTTACCCTGCTTCCTTACCCTACAATTGTATTCCAACAAAGAGGTGCTGCTTGCTTCCAGGGTCTGTGCTATTGTGAGAATTGAACTTTTTATTGGACTTCGTATGGCGAGATAAATATGGTGTAAGTGGCAGAAGGCTCAAGATCGACTTCAAACAAGCTTCCACAAGCCCAGTGAGACGTGGAAGCAACAATGGTTTTACGGTTTACTAAAATTGAAATAATTGGAAAGTAGCAAAGTGGATTTATCGCTGTTTTTAATTACACTTAGTGTCAACCTGGAACTCGCAACTCAAACCACATTTGCCTGTATACGAATGAGAATGCATACGAGACTTTCAACGTTCAGTTACGACTTAATGTCATTCCCTAATTCAGGACAAAAATGTATGCTTATGAGGATTAGATTTCCCACGCTTAACTATGAATAACCATCCTGCTTCAAATCACCAAACTCGACTACCACGCAGAGGAAGATACCCAACAATAGCCAGAAGAGCACTCATCCGAATAACTTCATCTTCGGTTTTTTCTTACAAATATATTTAGTAATCACAATACGCGAAAAAAAACGAAAGGAAATAGCATTGCAAGTTGCAATTTGCAACTATTTCAATCATTAATTTGAGGCTAGGAGAGTACTAATGGTTTGCTCTACTAACTATCTTCCAACTTTACGTGTGTTGATTACAAATCCAATTATTAAGCGCAAATTCTTACAATATGGAGATCAAAACAAATTTCGTTAGGGATTTTATGGGATTATCATACAAAATCGTTTTTTAATGTTACCTTGTTGTTAGTAAAGTCTGTTCATACAAACATTCCAATAGAGCAGGTGCTAATGAGAGTCGCTGGAAAGTTGCTGACGGTAAGGTAAGGTATAATTGGACGGTGAGAATTTTTCGCTGACATCGCATTCGCGATCTTTTGTCTTATAGCTTGCTCGATCTTCCAACCGTTCAAAAGCACCGGCTATGATCAAGCTTTGCAGCGTTACTACCTGATAAATCATACAACTTGCACCAGGTACTAGAGGTATAACGTAAATAGATAAGGACCAGATCATCTTGCATCTATGCTCAAAAAATTAACATTTTTCCAAGAGACTAAACCGTACATCCAAAGCAATTAAGCCAGCTGTGTAAGTGTCAGTGTAGATAAATGAAGGTAAACCACTGGTGATTCTTCTTTTTTAAAGTCCTATGTTATGTCGGCAAAAGACACAGCACAGCACAGTCAGTGGTAGGTTCCAACATGGCAAATGACTGTCGACTTTATGCTAATGTAACTGCATTTATTATAGGACGTTAGGTTTCTGGTGCAGCATTTCCTTCGGGTGATGTCGGTAAAAATGTTTAAGGCCCATTAACCCACAGGCAGTAGCTGACATTGGATAACAAATCATCTAGCGTTGATATGATTAGAGAGTTTCCCTTTGATCTAGCAGCATGAAGCAGCAGGCCAAGTGAACAAGTCATTCGTAGTTGGTGGTCGCAACATTGCTCTGCAACTAGGTTTAATGTCAGTTTGGAACTATTAGTACATGGACTGGATATTTATCTGTACAATAAGCAATAGATGTGGTGACTGCTCTGGGTTGAATATTTGGGAAAAGTTTTTTTTCTTCTTGTGTGTATTACGCAGGCTAAGCCTGCTCATTTCGATCGTATTTTGACTATCTAGGTGTTAGTGTAGTGTTTAGATTCATCTCTTCAACACAAAATTTCATTCACGACATCTCGGTATTGCGATGTAAACTTATCAACGTAATCGTGAGACGCGTTATCTGCCATGCGTGGATGTCGTCTTAATCGGCTTAATCCCGTTGGTTATGTAAGCCATTATTTGTTGAAAAGCTTTTTGTTTTCGAATGTTAACGTATTTTTCTAAGAAACGATAGCTCTTAGGTTAATATAATTTAAAAGACACCTATACGAACACAATCCCAAAATTGTTTTATAGCTCATTCGAATTTAACACAGTTTGAATGCGAAAATACCTTGATTTTAGAATATAGGCATTTTATTCACAATAAGTGCAATAAAAGTTTCAGTTGCTCAAAACTTTGATCTAGAAAATGTGCAACTCTTCCTATGCCTACATTAAAAAAATTCACCGTGAATTTGGCAAAATGATAATAATCGTTTTATTTTTGTTGGTTACAAATTAATGATATTATGATTAACCTTCATAGTTTAATGGAATAAAAGTCTAAGGTTTAAACGAAATGACAAAAAAAAGCTTGTTTAAAATGTATTTTAAATTTTTCCTTGCAGAATATATATATATATATATATATATATATATATATATATATATATATATATATATATATATATATATATATATATATATATATATATATATATATATATATATATATATATATATATATATATATATATTATTTTTCTTCGTTCCAAACTTATAATTTGGTGATAATCAAACGTAATAACTGCACACGATATTATTTATTTTTCTCTAGGTGTTGGTTATACATGTTTTTGTCAAATTTAACTTCTAATGTTTTCGTTAATTTAATATTAGTAGCTCCCCCTACACGCAAAACTTTTCCTTATTACTTTAGAAGCAATAGCGCAAAATTGCCTTTTGGGTAACAAACCTATTACTTAAAAGGCAATAAAATTCTTCCCCAGTCAAGTAACAACACATACTGCCATATATTTAGCACGTGTTACGGGAGTACGACTATCTAATAATGGTCGTTTCAACCACATGCAAGATTTTTTCTGTCGAAAACTGCTCCCTTTCCATCTCAAGCAAAAAAAAAACACACACACCGTCGCATGTGTTGCACATGTTACTAGTTTCTTCAATCTCCGATTCATTCGGTGTGCATGTATTAGTTCGCATACGGAGAAGAGAAAAAATATGACAAGAGCTGCCAAGCACCATTTTTCCCGTCATAGAGTATGCAAAAGTTGATGATTTCAAAGACTTGAAATGCGTCTTGAAATGACATCACGATCTGTAAACTGCGTTAGAGAAAAACAAAAAAAAAACAAAAACATTCACTTTCCTGCAAGATATCTAAAACACATACTCATTGGTTCATGGAAACTTATTTGCACCTGTTTGAAAATATAATACTCGTGCCTATCCTGACAATATTCGCAACTTCGGCAACTCTGGTCAGACAGTATTACATATTTCCATTTCAAGTAAACACTGGGGGACGAAACGAAAGTGTTTCTAATTAGATATTTGAGGTTGACGGTTGAGATTCTGATTATGTGTGGATGAAGGGGACAAAAATGAACCTGATCGTTGCATCAATACAAATGCAGCGAGTGAAGTCTTGCTAACACATGCATTGCGGTGCTTGGCTGTATGCTTTCCTCCAGAAACACATACAAGCGTGGGCCCGTCATAATTTTTATCACTTTTTGCTTGTTACTCTTTATGTATAATGCGCAGTCATAAGACACAATAAGTAATAAAAAATTGCCCTAAAGTAATAAAATGTTCCCCGTTTGCGTTGGGTGTAGGTCTGTAACGTAGCTTTAAGCTTCGAGCTCATTAGCTTAGGGGCCATACGGTTGTTGGCCTTAGACTTGTTCCGATTATATATTGAAAATATACGTTCTACACAAGCCGAAGAATGTGGAAAAATTGAAACATTTCTCTCAAAGACTTTTAGTAACGAAAACATTCCGCCAGATGGTGTCCAACAACTCATACCAAGTTAAGTCATCTGTTTCAATGAATCTTCCGGTCCCGGTGTTTTAGCGTACGAAATTAATTAATTAAGCCACATTACTCTCCTTCTGCATCGTTGATGTGTTGATTTTTTTTTCGTCAGTTTTTTTAAAAAAGTTTGAAAATCGTTGAATCGAATTCAACATTTGAAATTGATTCCAAAAACAAATCTGTATTTTTGGCAAAATTCTGTAATTCCGTATTATAGATTCTGTATTACTTTTTTAGTTAGAAAATGTGTAAGCAAAACCTTGGTGCTGCATTACGATTCGGAACGAATCGGACTTTTCTGTTTATTTTACACAGACTTCGCAGTCAACTGTTTTAGTGTACAGGACAATTGCGGGGCTAGCGCTACGATCCTACTGACTCTCCCGAGCCGGGACTCGAACCGACGTCACTTGGCTACGTAAACCGTATAAGGTTTTGTTCACGGTAATTATCTTTCTCTCCACCTCGCAGCGTTGTCACATTACATGAGAGTACCAAGGTACGCAAATTCATCGACTGCTTCATAGATACCCCCATTTATACAATCTCAGTACCAAGACTTAACGAACTTCCACGCTTTTTAGCCACCATGGACTTCGCTTTGGTAGAAATCCAATGATGTTAAGTTCGCTGCCTCCTCCTAAAAAGCTCGAATGCCTTTTCCACTGCTCTTCGGTGAATACCGACGATATCAATATCATTCACAAATCGTAAAGATTTTGAGATAATAGCACTGCTTCTTCGCACATCAGCTCTCCGTACTGCACCCTCTAAGGCAGTACTGTTATGTTTAAGCAAAATCTGCCTTAACTCACTAATAATAAGTCTGCGAGATTACTGGCAAGTTTACTCAGAACTTGTCAAGGATTTGACACAAGGTGAACATTTGCTCCGTTGAAGATTCCCTTTCCCAGAAACCGCACTGGCACTCTCCAACGGAGGCAGGAACAACGACCTTAGTCTACGAAACAGGGTGCGAGAGAGAATCTTATAAGCAGAATTGACAAGTTTTATGCCTTGATAATGACCAGGCTTGTAGTTTCACCTCAGAGAATCACTAGCATGTAGAAGAATATCTTTCACTGCGAAAACAACACCGAAGTCGGAAAAATTTTGACGTCACTTGGCTACGTAAACCGTATAAGGTTTTGTTCACGGTAATTATCCGTCTCTTCACTTCGCCTCGTTGTCACATTGCATGAGAGTACCAAGGTACGCAAATTCATCGACTGCTTCATAGATATCCCCATTTTGGATTAAAATTGAGCTCGCTATAATTTTTCAAAGCAAGCTACTTCTATGCACAATTTTTTTGCTTCCATATACAATGTCTCATGGGCGTAGCCAGAATTTCAAATAGGGGGAGGGGGGGGTAAGCTCTTCAAAATTTTAGAAGTAAAAAAATGGTATTTTGAAAAATAGAAATAAATACTAGTGTTTAGTGATTGTTACATCAAGGCAACCAGTGAGAAGTTGTCTTTGACATCAGAGAGGAAAATTTGATTATTCTTTGTCCAATCTCGAATATAAATAGATCTTTTTTAGTGAAAACTCTTAAGTTCATTAAAACCTTTGGACATATTATTTTGAGACGAGGATCTCAAGAATCCACGAACATGCAGAAAATAGAGTTGATCAGTAGCCGCAACCGGGAATTCAAGATATGATTCTCAAGATGGCCCAACTTTTACAATAGATGGCGGCCCAGCAGCAGCAGTGTCAGTATCAAACCCCGGAGCAGGTTTTGGAGTCCCTCTGATCGAACATCACCGAGTTTGTCTTCGACGAAGAAAACGGAGTTACGTTCGGACGTTGTTGTTTAACCGCTACCAGGACCTCTTCGAGAACGATGCAGGCCAGCTGAAGGTACGTTTACTTCTCCGGAAGCTGGACACCCATTCGCATATCCGCTATTTCAACTACATCCTGTCAAAGCTTCCCAAGGACTTGAAGATTGAAGACACAGTCAAGATTCTCAATAAAATCTTCGGGCATCAAACGACAAACGTTCCGGAAGCGGTTCATGTGTCTTTTCATGATTGTTGTTGACCATCTGCCGATTAACACTCAGCAAGCAGAGAGCACTCAACCGCTGTTCAAATATTGTTGACCTCAGCCAGGTTTTCACCCGACGTGATGTGCTGAACAAGCGTTCAATCGTGCATGTTTCCATGGTAGAGCAAGTGCAATTTTAACTGCTTCCTCAGTCGCAGGGAAGAAAGAACGGGCTTTAGCTAGCAGGTCTATAAGATCCAACTCTTCCAAGTTCTTACGGTCTGCTCTCATACTGCTGCAATGTTAATACAAAACTTCCACCTCTCCAACAAAATTGTCAACTTCATAAAAAATTACGAAATTTTCGGTTTTGCGCTTGAACTCTTACAACGACATGCGTGTTGTGTTAGCGGAATGCAGCAAGGACAACTACTGTGTTCCTTTTGAGCTTATATCAAATGAGGGGAGCAGCTAGGCAGGAAAGTAGATTGCTTTGTTTGCTTTGCATCTCGAAACTGAAAATCCAGCCGCCCTTTACGCATGATTGCTCTTCGAATTTATCTCAGCAGTGCGTACGGCTGTGTATTCTCACTAAAGTGATTTACCACTCTTGTTTAGCTTAACTATGTTTAAAGCAGCAAGTGTATTATTTTTCTGCGAGCGGCAGAAACACAGCACAAGGAAGAAGTGTAGTAAAACAAAATTGGTACACAATTGGTTGCACAAGACAGAGATTGGCACAGTCCAATCCAGTATTACTGACCATATCGCGGATGTACATCCACTGTTCGTTCAGGTTCACTAATCCGATCATCAATTTTCCGACTAGATCCAGCAGCAAGTCCATTAGCCAAGCGTATCAACCGCATCTTCTTCGAAATACTCGACTTACGTTGGTCAGCCGGGCGCAAAATCGTTCCTACCACGAGATGCTGATCTGAGTCGACGTTCGCCAAAAGGGTGTTGCTATGTGCGTTCCCATACTTTTGTCCGAAGTATGTGCTACAGATTACCATACCTCTGGTTGTGGCGAAGTTCACCAACCGCAGGCCTTTTTATATTACTGATAGAATGAAGATTTTGTCAGCCGATAACAGGACGGAAGAACTGCTCCCGTCCAACCTACATGTTTGCGTCTCTGATGAGGATCTTTATATCATATTTTGGGCACTCTTCTACACGTCGTCGGGTTTATCGTTCGTCGCATTGATGGGTCTCCACCTAATGACCCGCTTGATAAGTTTACCTAGTATGACAAAATCGTACAAATGAAGTAGGTGTGGTGTTCAAAAGTCGTTCCGGCGATGGGATCTACTGCTCGGAACTCATGTTTAATCCTCTTCGGCAGGATGGCTGCGACTTCCATTACTGTTCCAAGTACGACTTTCCAATCATTGTATCTTTTCGTTCGCCTGAGTTTATACTGATTGTTCCAATCCGTATAATTCTGGATTGTTCGTTGTAAGGGCACTTACTGCCTTGGTAGGGCCGCGATGACTATTCTCGCGTCGGAGCTGCCGTCTTGGGTCTAACCGGTGGGACACTGCATTTCATCGTTCAGCTGTTCGCTCGGGATCAGTCGCTGCTTGAGCCTGCCCTGGCATGGGGAACAGACGATCAGGCAAGCTGCCCTCCAAAGTGAACAGCTCCCCTTTCCGTGTCAGCATACGATCAAGTTCCTGTCGGTACACCGATCTTCTAGATCTGGTTACTCGTATCCTTGTCGGTACCACACGTGAAAGTGGGGATAGGAGTTGCCCTGGACCACACTGGAGTCTATTGTATGCCAACTAGTACTGGTTGACTGTTTGTAACCGCCTTTGAAAATATGCACCTAGAAATACATCTATGTAAAATAAATATCATTCATTACCTTAGGCAAAAATAATGGGTTTTATACCCTTTGTCGCCCACATGACAACCATAGGCGTAGCCAGAGGGGGCAGGGGGGGCGTTGCCCCTCCCCCTAAATGTTGACATTGGTGCAGAATTTTGTTTTCAATAATTCTAATAGCACAAAACGACATCTTTAGCCCATAGAAACATCTGTGTAAAGTATCAGCCAGATCAAAAATAATTGATTGAAATGCTTGCGCTATGTTGCGTGGAATTGCACAGGTTTTTCAGTTGATCCACCAAGGATATTGCAGTGGCAAAAGTACCGGGCAAATCCGCCTGCATCAACTAGCTTGGAGTATTGGAACCGAGCTGTGACAATTCCTTACCTTGATTCTCTTGTAACCTCACTGCAAACACGGTTCGATGAATATAGTGCTTCTGTCTACGCCTTGTCCTTGCTACATCCTGCTAACGTAATACGCATGTCGTTGGAAGAGTTCAAGCGCAAAACCGAAAATTTCGTAATTTTTTATGAAGTTGACAATTTTGTTTTGAGGTGGAAGTTTTGTATAAACATTGCAGCAGTATGAGAGCAGGCCGTAAGAACTTGGAAGAGTTGGATCTTATAAACCTGCAAGCTAAAGCCCGTTCTTTCTTCCCTGCGATTGAGAAAGCAGTTAAAATTGCACTTGCTCTACCATGGAAACATGCACGATTGAACGCTCGTTCAGCGCATTACGTCGGATGAAAATCTGGCTGAGGTCAACAATATTTGAACAGCGGTTGAGTGCTCTCTGCTTGCTGAGTGTTAATCGGCTGATGGTCAACAACAATCGTGAAAAGACACATGAATCGCTTCCGGAACGTTTGACGTTTGATGCCCGAGGACTTTATTGAGAATCTTGACTGTGTCTTCAATCTTCACGTCCTTGGGAAGCTTTGACAGATGTAGTTGAGATAGCGGCTGTGCAAATGGGTGTCCAGCTTTCGGAGAAGTAAACGCACCTTCGCCGCATCATTCAGCTGGCTTGCATCGTTCTCAAAGAGGTCCTGGTAGCGGTTAAACAACAACGTCTCCGTTTTCTTCATCGAAGACAAACTCGATGATGTTCAAAAAGAGGGACTCCAAAATCTGCTCCGGGGTTTGATACTGACGATGCTGGACCGCTATCCGCTGTAAAATTTGGGCCATCTTGTGAATCATATCTTGAATTCCCGGTTGCGGCTGCTGATCAACTCTATCTTTTGCCATGTTCGTGGAGAGTGAGATCCTCGTCGCCAAAATAATATGTCCAAAGGTTTAAATGAACTTAAGAGCTTTTAGTAAAGAACATAAATTTATACTCGAGGTTGGACAAAGAATTATCAAATTTTCCACTCTGATGTCAAGGACAACTTTTCACTGGTTGCCTTGATGCAACAATCACTAAAGACTAGTATTTATTTCTATTTTTCAAAACACACTAATGTCGCTTTTTACGCGGGGGATACGTGCCGCGTAAATTCCGGAATCCGCGTAAAAAACGCGTAAATTTCGAAATCCGCGTAAAAAACCGCGTAAATTCCGGAATCCACGTGAAAAAAGCTGCGTAAAAAATCCGCGTAAAAACAACCGCGTAAAAAGCGACCTTAGTCAACCATTTTTTTACTTCTAAAATTTTGAAGAGCGTGCCCCCCCCCCCCCTCCCCCCCTATTTGAAATTCTGGCTACGCCCATGATGACAACTGTGTTCAAGCGGATGCTCATATGAAATACATTATATTTCAGAATTTAGCGGATATCATGTGATATCACCAATCTTGATATCAAATGTCATACAACAAATTTGCTGTGAAAACTAGATGTATTGATTCTGATTTCAAGATACGCGATATCACATGATATCCGCTATAGTGTGAACTGATAATGAAGGTTAATTAAAACATCATACCTGACAAGCCATTAAATAATGTATTAGTTTATGATTTTCCTTGCCTTACTTCAACAATATGTAATTACTTATATTATGGTATGAAGTATCAATTTACTTCATACCATGTCTGTCCAATGACGCGATCATTCACGATGTCTATTGTTGCTTCTCGAAAAGGTAATGAAAACATTTTTCATGTGCCAACATTAAAACCCACATTGACACGACGATGTCTTACTTAGGCGACGCGTGATTCATATTTTACTTTATTTTAATACCTTTTTTTCTCTCTTTTCTTCCAATTTCGTTCAATCACGTCCACCGTCCAGGAAAACACGAATCGCTCACCCTTGCACGAGGCGGCATCGAATGGCGACGAGGTGGCGGTGGAAGCACTGTTGGCTACTGGAGCCGACCGAAATGCGAAGGAATTACTGGTGAGCTGTTAAATTGAGTTACAAATTATATTTATAAAATTAATAGACTGGGAATGCATGGGTTATCATTTTGTATCGATAGTGACACCATGGTAAAGGTCCCTATCATTAAGATTACTGTCCTAAATTTTACACATCTGCAAATGTTACCTCTATTTGAACCAAACCAATTATTTCACTTTTCAGCATGGCAATACGCCACTGCACGAGGCCTCCTGGAAGGGTTACAGCCGCTGTGTAAAAATCTTATGTTCCTTGCCCAAAGTGCACAAACCGATTAGTGCCAGCAACCACACGGGCGTTGGAGGTACTAAGCTGTCGATCGATCTAATCAAAGACTCCAGCAAAATCAAAAATGTGCTACAAGATACGAAAGGGGCGCTGCACAGTGCCCTTCTCGGAACCCGCAACTCTGGTGGATTTTCGGCGCTACATCTGGCGGCCCAGAATGGGCACAATCAAAGCTGTCGGGAAATACTCCTAGCCGGAGCCGATCCCGATGTACAAAACAATGTGAGTGTTTTTCGCTTGTATTTTGAGTTGCTTTATTCTCAATTCGGCTTTACTTACATCCCTGTAGTACGGCGATACCCCACTTCATACAGCGTGCCGCTACGGACACGCCGGTGCCATCCGAATTCTTCTATCGGCCAAATGCGACTTTGAACGGATCAACCTCAACGGCGACACGGCTCTGCACATCGCCTGTGCCATGGGTAGGCGTAAATTGACCCGGATTCTGCTCGAGGCGGGCTGCAAGCAAGACACTAAAAACGCCCAGGTATGTATGCTTTTCACGACATGTCGCGATACTGTAGCCAGTCTTTAACACGATTTGTTGGCGCAGTTGTGTGACGCTTTAGCGCTAAACACTGACTGGAATTAGGGCCATAGCTTTCGAAAGGCAACATGAACTAACATCTTTGTGTGAATTAATTCTTGAATTGCTTGAGTCGATGAGCAAATTTTATTGAACTTTCTTTTTCGTCTCCTGGAGCTTTATGAAAATGCGGATGCTAATGGGCATTTTGTTTTTCTCGTACACAATGTGAGATGGGTCTCAGATATTTTTATGTGAAAGTGAAATTTTTTAATTCAAATTTCGTTCATTAATCGATAAATGCTAGTTGCCAAAAAGAAACAACCATGCTAGAACACAGGTCTAGGTTCCAAAGCTGTCGAAGCCTGGGAAATTTATAAAACGTAATTACACATAAGAAATAACTTGAATTTTTAGCCAGTTTAGAAAAGTTAGGAGGTACTTGTAAACCTAAAACATCTAAATACTAGGAGTTGGTAGAATAAGTATTAAGTAACATTAAAAAACAGTTACAACTTTTGACGAATGTTTTGTAATAAAATGATATCTCAATTATTTGTCGTTCCTATGACAATTGAAGGGTGAAACACCGAGGGATATCGCCAATCGCAAAAATCTGGTCGAAATCATCAACATACTCAACACGCCGGCTCAGATCTCATCGCGACAAGCTCGCGAACGTAGTTCCAGCAGTTCCCACCGGAAGGATCACGGTGTCAAAAATGGGGAAAAAACACAGCACAACAAGGAGGACCGGAAATCTCGCGAAAAATCAAGAGGGCGAAGTAGTGGTCACGATCCCCGGTACGATGTTGACCCACAGCATTGGTCCCCGTACGGATGTCACTATTTTCCGGATCCACGGAACTTTCCTTCGCCCAAGCTGGAGACACTGCCCAAAGAACCATTGGCTAAGGGAGAGCAGTACTTTCTCGATTTGGCTGGTAACATAAGAAAAGGACCGGTTGGCGTTGGGAACACCTGCTACTGTGCTCCATTTTTCAAACATTTGGAGCAGCGTATGAACCAGAATCGGAAAAGCATCCGAAAGTATGTTCATCGTGCCACCGAGAAACTAGATAGTAGGATGACAGCGTTAGCAATGAAAACAGATGATCAAATCGAAGAGTTAACAAAGTAAAGTTCCACTTATGGCCTGCTCATACCTAATACTCAAAGTCTTCTTTTCTATTTCAGGACTATGATTGCTAGCCGCGTACAATGTGAGAACAAACGATTGCACTTGGAACAATGGCTGAAACGTGGTATAGCGGAACGCTCTACTGGCCCTCATAATACCAAAACCAAAAAAGACGAAGCCAACACTAATACCTTAACGCGTTGCCGCAGTCTAGAGCTGTTGGATGGCAGCGACGACATCCTTGTAGACCGTATAAAATCCTCAACGCCACAGTTCTCGCGTAGCATCGATTATCTAGATGCTCAAGACAACCTGTCAGATCATAGGCGACCTGAATATTCGGACCACTTTGAAAGTTCGAACAATTCCAATGTAAAAAATCACTCAGAAATAGATGAACCAAACCGAAAAACGCAATTGAAAAAGTTTGATGCGGAGCATCGGTTAATGAATGGTAGTAAACGATCATCCTCAATCAGTCACTCCGGGCGGGAAAGCTATTACTGCTCGGACAAGGATAATGACAAAGAGAAAAATCAAGCGCACTTCCAGGATCGGCTACCAAGCAACGCCTATGGGGGTGGTAACTCATCCAAGGATGAGCGAATGATTGCTTCATCTGCAGGTTCGTCCGGTTACGATCACAAGAATGAGAAAATTAAAGTCACCGAACGACTGGAAGAGCTTCTGAGTAAAACTAAAAAAATTCTCGAGTTAGAGAAGATGAACAAGAAAAAACATAGTGATAACAAGTAAGTATTAACATAGAGTAGTTCAACTATTAGCTTATCAAAAATTCTGTGGTTTTTAGGTATATTCTGGCACTGGATAGACTAAAGGACATCCATCATTGCGATAGTAATCCTCAGGTGTATCAACAAACAGCTTCAAAACATGAGTCCATGAATCATGGGTATGATATCGCACAGGAAATGGAAAAGATTACCCAATCATTACTACCGGCAGCGCCAGTTTCCCCGGAAATTTCCAAAGATATAACCACACGAAAAGAACGAACCTGTAAAAATAGTAGTGGCGCCCAGGTTGCCACCGGAGTTACTATTGGAAGTCCAGATTCAACGCCTCACTCTACCATGTCACCCAGTTCGTCATTGCTAGGAGGTAACAGACATTCCAATCATCTGATGAGTATTCACCCGGACGCGATGGTTACTCATATGGCATCCACTCACTTTTTTGAGGCAATGTCGGAGCTGGCGAGCAACCAGGACTCAGAACAAGAACTGCATGTGGACAGCGTGAATGCTCCGATGGTTAATGGGTTTTATGCAAATAATTGTTTTGAAGATATTCCTAGTTCATCAAATACCACTATCAAATCGGCTCCAAATCACAGTAGAAAGAAACAACAATCACAGATGGATGAATTGAATAATGATTCTAGTGAAAGCGATGACGACGAAGTGGCTGATGGCGACATGGAGAATAAAGAAAATGCAGAAGGATGTAAATTTGAAGATCGAGAAGAAGAGTGGGAATCAGATGATCAATGCGACCTTTCGGATATGGCAAATCTTGCTCAGCTCAAGGAACTAAAAAGTAGAATCCTGAATGGCACAAACTGGAGAAGTCAAGTGCTGCAAAAGAGCGTTCACGAGCTTTTTCAAAAAGCTTCTGAGGATAAAAATGTTGTTGAAGATGTGCATCCGACAGTAACAGATGAGAAAGAGCGAAATAGTGCTGATAGTGCAGAAACGAATCGTGTGAAATATATTATTTCTAAACTTCAAAATAGCTCTATCCAACAAGTGGATCCACCCAAAAGTCAAGCTCCGTACGTTCAAGATGATAATTACTCAGATACTAGTGAAGAGGATGATTTGGACTGCGTTGATGGGCCACCTCCACTAGTCGAACGTCCGGTTACTGCCAAAAGTCTTATAGAAATGTACGAAAAGGCACTTCCAAAGGTTGAAAACCATCCAGTGGCTGCTGTTCGGCAACAGTTTTTCATACCAAAAGATGCTTATTTTCATGAACTGCCAAACAAACCAAAACCTCCTATGAAACCACCAGACCTAACCTCACAACTATCACATGCAGCCGTACCAGCTGAACAAATGTCCCTTACGGCTCATGCCAGAAGCCGAAACCCGCTTCCATCTTACCTGAATGACAATGAAATTTTTAACCCCAATCAAAACCAATATCCAACCGTGAGCAATTTTCACAGTAGACTGAATCCTTCTCATCAATCCACTCCAGCTCTACACTATCCTTCCCAGTCACCACCGTTTATTAATGGAAATGACTACTTGTCCTCCTACCAGGCGCACTACGTACCACAGATGCCATTGCAGGAAAAACTACTCTCCAGTCGCAAATACATTAAACCATCTGCTTCCTTCGCGATTTCTGGCGGAAGCACGGGGACTCCATCGCCTGAATTTCCTTATCAGCTTAGTGGGTCTAACCAGTCACAACATCCAACACAGCTGCATCTACCACAACATCACCATCATCATCATTATCAACAACAACAACAACAGCAGCAGCAGCAGTTCCGCAAATCCCAGGATAACCTTTCTAATGACGACTCCGGATATATCAGTGCCAAAGTAAGTGAAATTCATGGACCAGTGATACCACACACCACAAACAGTGGCAGCTCTTCGCCAATGCTGCAACAGCCCCCGCCGATGGAGGTCATCCCCATGCCACGTCAGTTTATACCTTACCATTTGGGCAACGGAACGACTGGCTTGCTAGATGGTGCCGTAGGCGCGCACAACAACACGACCACCGGATCGACGTACGACGAACAGCAACACTATAATCTTGGTGCTTCGAGTTTAGTGTGAAACGTGTTATTGATTTAGTAAAGCATAGTTATATTTAAATTTGTACAAAGTTTTAAACAATGCTTAACCTACCCATTTTTAAATTATTAAACTTCAGCAGAATTTAGAATTATTCTATTGCTGAGCAGAAAGATAATCTTTTACACAGCAAATGTATACTATTTTAAAACTGAATAAAGTGTTTTAAACTGTGTTTTATCGGACATTTTATTATGCCAGTCGCTGTGCATTGAAAGTCCAGAGTGTGTAGTATGTGTAAATAAATTTGTATCAAATATAAAAAGCAGTTTCAATTCCGTTCATGTTACCTTACCTTACCAAACAGTCCAAAGCCGTGGTGTGGCTTTTGCTGTACGTAAGAGTCGTCTCCATTCCACTCGGTCCATGGCTGCAGTTCGCCAGCTCTGCAGTCTGCGTAGGGTCCGCAGGTCGTCTTCCACCTGATCGATCCACCTTGCCCGCTGTGCACCTCTCCGTCTCGTCCCTGACGGATTGGTTTCAAGAACCATCTTTACCGGGCTGTCGTCTGACATCCTTACAACATGCCCAGCCCACCGCAACCTGCCTATCTTAGCGGTGTGGACGATAGATGGCTCCCCAAGCAGCTCCTGCAGTTCGTGGTTCATTCGCCTTCTCCACACTCCGTTTTCCATCTGCAGTCCACCGAAGAAGGTACGCAACACCTTCCGCTCGAAGACCGCAAAGGCGCGTTGGTCCTCCACAAGTATAGTCCATGTCTCATGCCCGTAAAGGACTACCGGTCTGATGAGCGTCTTGTAGATGGTTAACTTGGTGCGGCGACGAATTCTTCTCGATCGGAGCGTCCTCCGGAGACCAAAGTATGCACGATTTCCTACCATAATGCGCCGTTGAATTTCTCTGCTGGTATCGTTGTTGGCAGTTACCAGTGAGCCCAGATACACGAACTCATCAACCACCTCGATTTCATCACCACCAATTTGAACTCGAGGTGGGAGGCTAGCACTGTCTTCTCGTGAACCCCTTCCTTTCATGTACTTCGTCTTCGATGACAGTTGAACCGACTTTTGGAATATCGTGCCACTCGTATTAATCCCCGCTCTTCTAATGACACCTTCCAGGGCAATGTTAAACAGTAGGCACGAGAGACCATCACCTTGCCTTAAACCTCTTCGGGTTTCGGAGGGGCTCGAGAACGCCCCTGAAACTCGAACTACACACATCACTCGATCCATCGTCGCTTTGACCAACCGCGTCAGTTTGTCCGGAAATCCGAAGTCGTGCATAATTTGCCATAGCTTGTCCCGATCGATTGTGTCGTACGCCGATTTAAAATCGATGAACAAATAATGTGTGGACACGTTATATTCGCGGCATTTCTGCATAACCTGCCGAACCGCGAATATCTGATCCGTGGTGGCGCGGGCACCCATAAATCCCGCCTGGTAATGCCCCACGAACTGCTTCGCAAATGGTGATAGTCGACGGCAAAGTATTTGCGAGAGTACCTTTTAGGCGGCGTTCAACAGAGTGATTGCCCGGTAATTGCAGCACTCCAGTTTGTCGCCCTTTTTGTAGATGGGACACACAATACCCTTCATCCACTCCTCCGGTACTCGTTCTTCCTCCCAAACCTTGACAATGACCCAGTGCACGACTCTAACCAGTGTTTCTCCACCGTATTTCAATAGCTCGCTGGGAAGTTGGTCCACTCCAGCAGCTTTATTGTTTTTCAGCCGACCAATCTCCTCCTCCACCTCCAGAAGATCGGGGCTGGAATTCTGTTGTCTTCTGCTCGAGCACCAACATCAGTTGCCATACCGTCCTCGCGCTCTACTGCATCGCCGTTTAGATGCTCGTCGAAGTGCTGCCTCCACCTTTCGATCACCTCACACTCGTCTGTAAGGAGATTGCCGTCCAAGCTCCTGAACTTAACGGCTTGCGGCACGAAGCTTTTACGGGAGCTGTTCAGCTTCTCGTAGAACTTCCAAGTGTCGTTAGCTTGGTACAGCTCTTTCATCGCTACGCGATCTCGGTCCTCTTGCTGGCGCTTCTTCCTTAGGAGGACTGATTTTTGGCTGTTCCGTGCCTGTCGGTATCGTTCCACGTTCGCTCTCGCACGGTGTTGCAGCATTCTCGCCCGTGCTGCATTCTTCTCCTCGACTAACCGTTTGCATTCGCTGTCAAACCAGTCATTTATATGATTCGGGGCTCTTGTACCTAGTAGCGCTACAGCAGTGCTACCTATGGTGGATCGGATGCTCCTCCAGCCATCTTCAAGGGTAGCTGCGCCAAGGTGCTCTTCCGTGGGTAGCACTGCCTCCAGCTGCTGCGCGTATTCCTGTGCTGCCTCGGCATCCCGCAGTTGCTCAATATTTGGTCGCGGCGTTCGACTTCGGCGGGTGTTATACACCGTCGATAGTTTTGAGCGCATGCACACAGCTACTAGGTAGTGGTCCGAATCTATATTCGCACTGCGGTAGGTGCAAACGTTGATGATGTCGGAGAAAAACCTGCCGTCGATTAGAACGTGGTCGATTTGGTTCTCTGTCTGTTGGTCGGGTGATCTCCAGGTGGATTTGTGGATACCTTTGCGGGGGAAGAAGGTACACTAAAATCGCTTTTTACGCGTTTTTTACACGGGTTTTTTTACGCGGATTCCGGAATTTACGCGGTTTTTTACGCGACATGTATCCCCCGCGTAAAAAGCGAGTGTACTTCGGACTACCATACCACGGGAGGCCACAAAGTTTACGCACCGATGACCGTTATCATTAAACACGGCATGCAGGCTATCTGGTCCGATTACCGGTCTGTACATTGCCTCCCGTCCTAGCTTAGAATTCATGTCCCCAAGAACGATTTTCACGTCCCGTCGCGGGCAGCTATCGTAGACCTGCTCCAGCTGCGCGTAGAACGCTTCCTTCTCGTCGTAGGGTCTTTCTTCATGTGGGCAGTGCACGTTGACGATGCTGTAGTTGAAGAACCGGCCCTTTATCCTCAAATTGCACATCCTTGCGTTGATCGGCTGCCTTCCCATCACGCGTTGGCGCATCTTACCCAGTACTATCAAGCCGGTTCCTAGCTCGCTGGTGGTGCCACAGCTCTACTAGAAAGTAGCCACCCGGTGCCCGCTTTTCCATACCTTCTGTCCTGTCCAACAAAGTTCCTGCAGCGCTACGACTTCGAAGTTGCGTGGATGTAGCTCGTCATAGATTATCCTGTCGCATCCTGGAAAGCAGAGCGATTTGCAGTTCCATGTCCCAAGTTTCCAATCGTAGTCCTTATTTCGTTGCCTAGGTCAATGCCGATTGTTCCGATCCATATTATCTCTTACGTCGGTTGTAACATGTTGTTTTCCGGGGCGGCTCTTTGGGCCTTCCCCAACCCCCTGTCTTGCCGGGGGACCATCGTGTCAGCTCTGTTTAGAGTCCCACGCTGCCACCAGGACGTTGATCAGCCGCTCCTAACATGGAGATCAGACGCTGTTTTGAGCCGCACCATCTTGGTGAACAGACGCTCGGGTTGGCGAAGCATTTTCTCTACCGCCGGAATATGGTTTACGCGGCAATGATCGCATCGCACCTTCTCACTTAGCTATTGTCGGATGACAACATTGCCCAGGCAACACCAACCAGTTGTATCCATGTTTCAACCGGCAGTCTAGTGTAATCATATGACTCGTGGAGGTGTGAGATAGGAACTTGTGAGGACCGAAGCTATGTTTGACGCTCCTTCCAGGTTTTCAACTCACCATTTAATGCCCATTTGATCCGTTTATGTTTATGAAATTTTAACACGCTCGCAGAATATGTCGTCGGTTTCGGGCAACACTAGCACAACTCAAAATTCATTGTTTCGAGAAAAACGTGTTTGAATGGTTTCCCATTTCCACAAAGGCAAAAGTTATGACTTTCTATTCTCATTGAACCTTTGAGTAAATTGTGTAACTTTAAACCCCATTTTCATTTTATTTTGAAACGGCTGGAACAAAACATTGACATCGTTTACCGGCAAAAATGCAAAGTTTTGAGTTATGCCAGTGTTGCACGCAAGGGACGATGCAGGCATGTGGTATGTAGTAGCAATGGGCGATATTGTATCGGTATCGGAAATATCGATACTTTTGAGACGATATTTCGATTTTTTGGATCGATACACAAGCGTCCGATACTCGACCGTATCGATACTGAAAACCGCGATATTTGTATCGATATTCTTTTATGCATACGGACCAGCTAGCTGACATGTTACAAGGGCTAACATCTCAATGTGTACACGAGATCACCGCCACTTTTGATACGCTATGTTATGCTGTCTGTCAGCGTCAGTGGAGCCCACACATCGTAGAACCGCTGCGATGTTGGCTGCGATAAAGCAAAGCAAATCGGATGGAGATGCCAGCTAGTTGATACGAGCTGGAACCACTGAAAAGCTGCCACTGTCAGTATAAGTATCGCACAAGTCTATTTGCACTAGCAAAACTTAAACCTGTATTACACTCTTTGACCAAGCGTCAAATATTTGGCACTTTTCGACAGATAAAAATTTGGTCGAAGATAATTATTTGTCACTCTCCAATTTTAACATGAGGCAAACACGGGCAAACAACAACCATGATGTCAAATAAATTTGACCATTATGTCAGAACGTCAAAAATTTGACCATTAGACAAAGAGTGTACTACAGGCTTTAGATGGAGAAATAGATAGAGAGAATGTTGTGAGCCAAACGAACTGTCAAAATCTGAGCCAAACGCAGCATAGGGCCAAATTCGAAATTTGTTTTACTTAAGCCACACATTTAAAGCCAAAAAGGAGTGCTCAATAATAACGTGTTCTCAAATACTTCAAAAATAGGCATAGCTCTACGTTGCATTATTAAGGCACAAAACTTATATTGTTTCTCTGACAATTGATTAAAATATTGTTTGTTTACATTTATACTCAGCTTCATTTGTTTTTATTTCAATTAATTCTACTTTCTGCGTTAAAATGCATCCACAAACCCCTCAAACGAAATTCAACGTTATCAGAAATGATGTTTGGCTTCGATTTAGTTGGTCTATAACCCAACGAGCGGGAGCCCAACTAAAACGTAGCCCAACTAAACATAGTCCAACGAGCGAAATTTGACTGTATTTGAAAAACAAATATAAGTTTTCTGGTTATACTGTTCAGATCGAATATTTGCAAGCGGAAACTAACTCATGCTTTCCGTCGACACAAGTTAGAGTACAAGTGAAAAAAAAAATTGCAATATTTCTTAGTTAGAAAAAATCAGCGGTAGACTTCACTATCTTATTTTCGCTGACATATCTAACTTTTTTATGTCATCAACTTCCTCATCAATTAATATGGAAGTGTGTCAATAATTTATACAAATGAGACGGGAGCTTCACATCCCATTGGGCCAGTGAATACAAATCTTGAAGATATAAGTTTTTTAATTCATTTGTTTGCCAAAGCTCAGAATTTCTGCATTACCTGTATGTATTTGTTTGTGAAGCCATTTGATTCATGCTGCTCTAGAGAATGCGGATAGATACCAGAAAAACAACAAAAAGTCGCTTTACGAACTAATTTCATTTTTTGTGATATTGACTTACATTTTAAGTTTAGTAAAGCGGGCAATGTATGTAGTTTCGCGGGAATGCGAAGATGAACGGGAATAGAAGGTGTGACTAGAATTAGAAAAAATTTTCCCTCGTCCAGACGGGACACGAACCCGCAATCTCCGTTGTCTCCGGCAAGGTGTTTTGGCCAATTAAACTACTGGGTAAGGGTAACTCTTCCTAAGACCAATGCAATGTCGAATCACCCTCTACTATTGTGTTCCCGCATCTCAGCACGCCGCGATGAAACTGCACACACTGCCCTGTGGAAGTTTATTTCTGTCAACTGAGAGAGTGGTCTCTTTACGCACACTATGTATAATGACTTATGTCCCGTCTGGACGAGGGAAATTTTTTTCTAATTCTAGTCACACCTTCTATTCCCGTTCATCTTCGCATTCCCGCGAAACTACATACATTGCCCGCTTTACTAAACTTAAAAACAAAAAGTCGGCACATCAAATTTTCATTGCTGGAAACCACCAAAATTTTGCTGATTTTTGGTGTGCTGTGCTTCCAGCAATCTGTTCAGCAAAATGAAATTTGCTAATTATTCAGTAATGCTCAATTGCATAAAAGTGACAGGTCGTTTGCTGCATGTTCGGTAAAACAAAATACAACTTGCTGGTTGTCAGCTATGACAATTTGCGGTTCATTCAGCAAAGCATAAATCAATTTGCTGGTTAACCAGTTAATTCAAGGGAACCATGTTTCCGTCAGGCACCAGATTCCATCCGCCCATCGGATCATAGGCAAATTACTGTTGAACTAGAGATGTATGATTATCATTTCAACTTTTAAGTTCATCTAGCCCAACAAGGACTTAGCTATGGTCCCATATTCGCTATCAGGAGCTTAGCGATAATCCCGTACCAGCTGCACAGCGATTTGGCGCGTTTTACTAATGACAGCTTGACGTAAATTTTTTGACATATCAATTCTTTTGCTGGATTCCAGCAACCATTCATTTACTGTTTTCTGTTCAGCAAATAGTTTTGCTGTATTTTCGCGAATCACTGAATCCGCGAACCACTCAATATCAATTTTCAATTTCCCGGTTTTCCCGATGATATTTAGTGAAATTTCCCGGTGTTTTATTTTTAAAACATATGAGAAAAAAACCAATTTTCACATGCTTATTTGTGCCTTGCAAAAATAGTGTTACAAAACTATGAAAAACATTCCTCCTTCATCGTGTTTAGCTGTTTGTCGACTTTAGCAAGTACCTTCATGGTGATCTGCTGCACAATTTTCGCCCTCTTTATCTCCAAATCGTTGACAATCTTTGCCTTCTCGCGCTTTTTTGCTTCCTTCTGCATCTTTCTCTGTCAACCTTCTCTCGAGCTTGCAGTGCTTCTGTATCAGGATGCCAATGAAATGCGTGGGATAAATTCAAGAGTTGGGGCATAGAGTTTTTGTCTTCTAGAAAAATGTCCTCAGGCAAAACTTCAAGCGGACTTTGGGAAGAAGAGCCTCAGAGTGACCAATGAAAAAAATGCACATAAAACTGTCTAGATGCATTTTGCAAAATGCATGAAACGTTGAGATCTGTTATTTCAAAACAATTTTTTTTTCGAAAAACTTCGATCCTGGGACTTTAAAATTTTCGAGCTGGGGTCAATGTAATGTATAAGAAATTTTGTCATGGTCCGTAAAATAAATTCAACTGACACTCTGAATAAACAATTTAAAAAAAAAAATAATTTAGCTACTGTTTGTTTTTGATATAGAAAAAATCTGAGAAATTTTTAACAAATAGCACTTCAAGGTGGCGTCTTTCCCCAACAAAATCAAGTAGTCAAAAGGTCCAACACAGAATGAAAAAATTTTTTTTGCTGCTTTTTGCTGCTTGTGGTTAAAATCATACCAAAAATCGGGAAGTACAAACCAGGTAGCTCCGTTCCGGTCCGGTTCGAAATAAAATCGAGACTCGAAGTTTCCGGTCCTATTTGACTTTTGACCGGATTCTCCCCGATGCGATGTCGAACACTATTCACAAGAAGTTTCAATACGCCTCCCGCGACGCTGATAACTTTTTGACTTCTTTAAAATCTGACAATATATGTTACGGAACAGTAAATTTATCCACCTGATCAAGCCTGATTTTATTTGACGCAGATCTTGCTGCGAAGCCGCTGTCGACTTTAGCTGAAACTAACAACCAGCTTTCCCCTATCCGGCAGAATCATGCCAGTTAGGTAAACATAAAAAAACAGGGTCTCATGTTGACATTTCCTCAGAAACTGTTGTACAAATAAAGCGGCAGACATGAAGGAGGATGATTTTCCTGGCGTGAAGCCTAATTTCCCGGTTTTCCCGTATTTTTCCCGGTGATTTAAAATTCCCGGCTTTTTCCCGCTTTTCCCGTTTTTCCGGTAAAGTGGCCACCCTGAGTAAATGTATTTATCAAAAATTCAAAAAATGATCTCAGCTATAGTATCGATACTTTTGGTATCGATACTTTTTGACCGATATTTTGAGTATCTCGATACTTTTGGTTCTTCGGGTATCGATACTGAAGTATCGATACTCTCCGTCGTATCGCCCAATGCTAGTATGTAGTATCCACGAGGCGAAGATTCAAGGCCCAAGCACAATGATCGCGGTTAAATGCACAAGGACAAATTGCGCAAAGACTTGCATACAAGTCAGAAAACTTGTATGCAAGCTCTCTTTTTTTCCGTCGAAAAAAACGTATGAAAAACCATAAAAATATAATAAAGTCATGAAGAACACAAAATACTTCAATTTTACGTCTGTTTTATGATATTGTCTGAAGCAGCAGCAACTGGAAAATACAATGCAGCATATATTGTGTATTACAAAATTAAGAGAAACCTCGAATTTTCCCAATTCGGCCGGCCTAGTGGAAAATTGTGAGTATGAGCGAATGTTGGTCTACTAGTGGGTCACCATTCCTGAAAATATCATTTTTGGGAATTTCCTTATAGTGGAGTAGTAGTCGAATAAGTGACCTACACACGTATATAAGGCAAATTATTGAAAAAATCGAATTTTCCCAGTTCGGCCGGCCTAGCGGAAAATTGTGAGTATGAGCGAATGTTGGTCTACTATTGGGACACCATTCCTGAAAATATCATTTTTGGGAATTTCCTCATCCGCTAGGCCGGCCGAACTGGGAAAATTCGATTTTTTCAATAATTTGCCTTATATACGTGTGTGGGTCACTTATTTGACTACTACTCCACTATAATAAAAGTCCCAAAAATGATATTTTCAGGAATGGTGACCCACTAGTAGACCAACATTCGCTCATACTCATAATTTCCCGCTAGGCCGGCCGAACTGAGAAAATTCGATTTTTTCAATAATTTGCCTTATATACGTGTGTAGGTCACATATTCGACTACTACTCCACTATAAGGAAATTCCCAAAAATGATATTTTCAGGAATGGTGTCCCATTTCCCGCTAGGCCGGCCGAACTGAGAAAATTCGATTTTTTTAATAATTTGCCTTATATACGTGTGTGGGTCACTTAATTGACTACTACTCCACTATAAGGAAATTCCCAAAAATGATATTTTCAGGAATGGTGACCCACTAGTAGACCAACATTCGCTCATACTCACAATTTTCCGCTAGGCCGGCCGAACTGGGAAAATTCGATTTTTTCAATAATTTGCCTTATATACGTGTGTGGGTTACTTATTTGACTACTACTCCACTATAAGAAAAGTCCCAAAAATGATATTTTCAGGAATGGTGATCCACTAGTAGACCAACATTCGCTCATACTCACAATTTCCCGCTAGGCCGGCCGAACTGGGAAAATTCGATTTTTTCAATAATTTGCCTTATATACGTGTGTGGGTCACTTATTTGACTACTACTCCACTATAAGGAAATTCCCAAAAATGATATTTTCAGGAATGGTGACCCACTAGTAGACCAACATTCGCTCATACTCACAATTTTCCGCTAGGCCGGCCGAACTGGGGAAATTCGATTTTTTCAATAATTTGCCTTATATACGTGTGTGGGTCATTTATTTGACTACTACTCCACTATAAGGAAATTCCCAAAAATGATATTTTCAGGAATGGTGTCCCACTAGTAGACCAACATTCGCTCATACTCACAATTTTCCGCTAGGCCGGCCGAACTGGGAAAATTCGATTTTTTCAATAATTTGCCTTATATACGTGTGTAGGTCACTTATTCGACTACTACTCCACTATAAGGAAATTCCCAAAAATGATATTTTCAGGAATGGTGACCCACCAGTAGACCAACATTCGCTCATACTCACAATTTTCCGCTAGGCCGGCCGAACTGGGAAAATTCGATTTTTTCAATAATTTGCCTTATATACGTGGGTAGATCACTTATTCGACTACTACTTCACTATAAGGAAATTCCCTAAAATGATATTTTCAGGAATGGTGACCCACTAGTAGACCAACATTCGCTCATACTCACAATTTTCCGCTAGGCCGGCCGAACTGAGAAAATTCGATTTTTTCAAAAATTTGCCTTATATACGTGTGTAGGTAACTTATTCGACTACTACTTCACTATAAGGGAATTCCCAAAAATGATATTTTCAGGAATGGTGACCCACTAGTAGACCAACATTCGCTCATACTCACAATTTTCCGCTAGGCCGGCCGAACTGGGAAAATTCGATTTTTTCAATAATTTGCCTTATATACGTGTGTGGGTCACTTATTTGACTACTACTCCACTATAAGGAAATTCCCAAAAATGATATTTTCAGGAATGGTGTCCCACTAGTAGACCAACATTCGCTCATACTCACAATTTTCCGCTAGGCCGGCCGAACTGAGGAAATTCGATTTTTTCAATAATTTGCCTTATATACAAGTGTGGGTCACTTATTTGACTACTACTCCACTATAAGGAAATTCCCAAAAATGATATTTTCAGGAATGGTGTCCCACTAGTAGACCAACATTCGCTCATACTCACGATTTTCCGCTAGGCCGGCCGAACTGAGAAAATTCGATTTTTTCAATAATTTGCCTTATATACGTGTGTAGGTCACTTATTCAAATACTACTCCACTATAAGGAAATTCCCAAAAATGATATTTTCAGGAATGGTGACCCACTAGTAGACCAACATTCGCTCATACTCACAATTTTCCGCTAGGCCGGCCGAACTGAGAAAATTCGATTTTTTCAATAATTTGCCTTATATACGTGTGTAGGTCACTTATTCGACTACTACTCCACTATAAGGAAATTCCCAAAAATGATATTTTCAGGAATGGTGACCCACTAGTAGACCAACATTCGCTCATACTCACAATTTTCCGCTAGGCCGGCCGAACTGAGAAAATTCGATATTTTCAATAATTTGCCTTATATACGGGTTTAGGTCACTTATTCGACTACTACTCCACTATAAGGAAATTCCCAAAAATGATATTTTCAGGAATGGTGACCCACTAGTAGACCAACATTCGCTCATACTCACAATTTTCCGCTAGGCCGGCCGAACTGAGAAAATTCGATTTTTTCAATAATTTGCCTTATATACGTGTGTAGGTCACTTATTCGACTACTACTCCACTATAAGGAAATTCCCAAAAATGATATTTTCTGGAATGGTGACCCACTAGTAGACCAACATTCGCTCATACTCACAATTTTCCGCTAGGCCGGCCGAACTGAGAAAATTCGATTTTTTCAATAATTTGCCTTATATACGTGTGTAGGTCACTTATTCGACTACTACTCCACTATAAGGAAATTCCCAAAAATGATATTTTCAGGAATGGTGTCCCACTAGTAGACCAACATTCGCTCATACTCACAATTTTCCGCTAGGCCGGCCGAACTGGGAAAATTCGATTTTTTCAATAATTTGCCTTATATACGTGTGTAGGTCACTTATTCGACTACTACTCCACTATAAGGAAATTCCCAAAAATGATATTTTCAGGAATGGTGACCCACTAGTAGACCAACATTCGCTCATACTCACAATTTTCCGCTAGGCCGGCCGAACTGAGAAAATTCGATTTTTTCAATAATTTGCCTTATATACGTGTGTGGGTTACTTATTTGACTACTACTCCACTATAAGAAAAGTCCCAAAAATGATATTTTCAGGAATGGTGATCCACTAGTAGACCAACATTCGCTCATACTCACAATTTTCCGCTAGGCCGGCCGAACTGGGGAAATTCGATTTTTTCAATAATTTGCCTTATATACGTGTGTGGGTCATTTATTTGACTACTACTCCACTATAAGGAAATTCCCAAAAATGATATTTTCAGGAATGGTGTCCCACTAGTAGACCAACATTCGCTCATACTCACAATTTTCCGCTAGGCCGGCCGAACTGGGAAAATTCGATTTTTTCAATAATTTGCCTTATATACGTGTGTAGGTCACTTATTCGACTACTACTCCACTATAAGGAAATTCCCAAAAATGATATTTTCAGGAATGGTGACCCACCAGTAGACCAACATTCGCTCATACTCACAATTTTCCGCTAGGCCGGCCGAACTGGGAAAATTCGATTTTTTCAATAATTTGCCTTATATACGTGGGTGGGTCACTTATTCGACTACTACTTCACTATAAGGAAATTCCCTAAAATGATATTTTCAGGAATGGTGACCCACTAGTAGACCAACATTCGCTCATACTCACAATTTTCCGCTAGGCCGGCCGAACTGAGAAAATTCGATTTTTTCAAAAATTTGCCTTATATACGTGTGTAGGTAACTTATTCGACTACTACTCCACTATAAGGGAATTCCCAAAAATGATATTTTCAGGAATGGTGACCCACTAGTAGACCAACATTCGCTCATACTCACAATTTTCCGCTAGGCCGGCCGAACTGGGAAAATTCGATTTTTTCAATAATTTGCCTTATATACGTGTGTGGGTCACTTATTTGACTACTACTCCACTATAAGGAAATTCCCAAAAATGATATTTTCAGGAATGGTGTCCCACTAGTAGACCAACATTCGCTCATACTCACAATTTTCCGCTAGGCCGGCCGAACTGAGGAAATTCGATTTTTTCAATAATTTGCCTTATATACGGGTGTAGGTCACTTATTCAACTACTACTCCACTATAAGGAAATTCCCAAAAATGATATTTTCTGGAATGGTGACCCACTAGTAGACCAACATTCGCTCATACTCACAATTTTCCGCTAGGCCGGCCGAACTGAGAAAATTCGATTTTTTCAATAATTTGCCTTATATACGTGTGTAGGTCACTTATTCAAATACTACTCCACTATAAGGAAATTCCCAAAAATGATATTTTCAGGAATGGTGACCCACTAGTAGACCAACATTCGCTCATACTCACAATTTTCCGCTAGGCCGGCCGAACTGAGAAAATTCGATTTTTTCAATAATTTGCCTTATATACGTGTGTAGGTCACTTATTCGACTACTACTCCACTATAAGGAAATTCCCAAAAATGATATTTTCAGGAATGGTGTCCCATTTCCCGCTAGGCCAGCCGAACTGAGAAAATTCGATTTTTTCAATAATTTGCCTTATATACGTGTGTGGGTCACTTAATTGACTACTACTCCACTATAAGGAAATTCCCAAAAATGATATTTTCAGGAATGGTGACCCACCAGTAGACCAACATTCGCTCATACTCACAATTTTCCGCTAGGCCGGCCGAACTGGGAAAATTCGATTTTTTCAATAGTTTGCCCTATATACGTGTGTGGGTCACTTATTTGACTACTACTCCACTATAAGGAAATTCCCAAAAATGATATTTTCAGGAATGGTGTCCCACTAGCAGACCAACATTCGCTCATACTCACAATTTTCCGCTAGGCCGGCCGAACTGAGAAAATTCGATTTTTTCAATAATTTGCCTTATATACGGGTTTAGGTCACTTATTCGACTACTACTCCACTATAAGGAAATTCCCAAAAATGATATTTTCAGGAATGGTGACCCACTAGTAGACCAACATTCGCTCATACTCACAATTTTCCGCTAGGCCGGCCGAACTGAGAAAATTCGATATTTTCAATAATTTGCCTTATATACGGGTGTAGGTCACTTATTCAACTACTACTCCACTATAAGGAAATTCCCAAAAATGATATTTTCTGGAATGGTGACCCACTAGTAGACCAACATTCGCTCATACTCACAATTTTCCGCTAGGCCGGCCGAACTGAGAAAATTCGATTTTTTCAATAATTTGCCTTATATACGTGTGTAGGTCACTTATTCGACTACTACTCCACTATAAGGAAATTCCCAAAAATGATATTTTCAGGAATGGTGACCCACTAGTAGACCAACATTCGCTCATACTCACAATTTTCCGATAGGCCGGCCGAACTGAGAAAATTCGATTTTTTCAATAATTTGCCTCATATACGTGTGTAGGTCACTTATTCGACTACTACTCCACTATAAGGAAATTCCCAAAAATGATATTTTCAGGAATGGTGACCCACTAGTAGACCAACATTCGCTCATACTCACAATTTTCCGCTAGGCCGGCCGAACTGAGAAAATTCGATTTTTTCAATAATTTGCCTTATATACGTGTGTAGGTCACTTATTCGACTACTACTCCACTATAAGGAAATTCCCAAAAATGATATTTTCAGGAATGGTGTCCCACTAGTAGACCAACATTCGCTCATACTCACAATTTTCCGCTAGGCCGGCCGAACTGAGAAAATTCGATTTTTTTTAATAATTTGCCTTATATACGTGTGTAGGTCACTTATTCGACTACTACTTCACTATAAGGAAATTCCCAAAAATGATATTTTCAGGAATGGTGACCCACTAGTAGACCAACATTCGCTCATACTCACAATTTTCCGCTAGGCCGGCCGAACTGAGAAAATTCGATTTTTTCAATAATTTGCCTTATATACGGGTTTAGGTCACTTATTCGACTACTACTCCACTATAAGAAAATTCCCAAAAATGATATTTTCAGGAATGGTGACCCACTAGTAGACCAACATTCACTCATACTCACAATTTTCCGCTAGGCCGGCCGAACTGAGAAAATTCGATATTTTCAATAATTTGCCTTATATACGGGTGTAGGTCACTTATTCGACTACTACTCCACTATAAGGAAATTCTCAAAAATGATATTTTCAGGAATGGTGACCCACCAGTAGACCAACATTCGCTCATACTCACAACTTTCCGCTAGGCCGGCCGAACTGGGAAAATTCGATTTTTTCAATAGTTTGCCCTATATACGTGTGTGGGTCACTTATTTGACTACTACTCCACTATAAGGAAATTCCCAAAAATGATATTTTCAGGAATGGTGTCCCACTAGTAGACCAACATTCGCTCATACTCACAATTTTCCGCTAGGCCGGCCGAACTGGGGAAATTCGATTTTTTCAATAATTTGCCTTATATACGTGTGTGGGTCACTTATTTGACTACTACTCCACTATAAGGAAATTCCCAAAAATGATATTTTCAGGAATGGTGTCCCACTAGTAGACCAACATTCGCTCATACTCACAATTTTCCGCTAGGCCGGCCGAACTGGGAAAATTCGATTTTTTCAATAATTTTCCTTATATACGTGTGTGGGTCACTTATTTGACTACTACTCCACTATAAGGAAATTCCCAAAAATGATATTTTCAGGAATGGTGTCCCACTAGTAGACCAACATTCGCTCATACTCACGATTTTCCGCTAGGCCGGCCGAACTGAGAAAATTCGATTTTTTCAATAATTTGCCTTATATACGTGTGTAGGTCACTTATTCGACTACTACTTCACTATAAGGAAATTCCCAAAAATGATATTTTCAGGAATGGTGACCCACTAGTAGACCAACATTCGCTCATACTCACAATTTTCCGCTAGGCCGGCCGAACTGAGAAAATTCGATATTTTCAATAATTTGCCTTATATACGTGTGTAGGTCACTTATTCGACTACTACTTCACTATAAGGAAATTCCCAAAAATGATATTTTCTGGAATGATGTCCCACTAGTAGACCAACATTCGCTCATACTCACAAGTTTCCGCTAGGCCGGCCGAACTGAGAAAATTCGATTTTTTTACTAATTTGCCTTATATACGTGTGTGGGTCACTTAATTGACTACTACTCCACTATAAGGAAATTCCCAAAAATGATATTTTCAGGAATGGTGTCCCACTAGTAGACGAACATTCGCTCATACTCACAATTTTCCGCTAGGCTGGCCGAACTGAGAAAATTCGATTTTTTCAATAATTTGCCTTATATACGTGTGTAGGTCACTTTTTCGACTACTACTCCACTATAAGGAAATTCCCAAAAATGATATTTTCAGGAATGGTAACCCACTAGTAGACCAACATTCGCTCATACTCACAATTTTCCGCTAGGCTGGCCGAACTGGGAAAATTCGATTTTTTCAATAATTTGCCTTATATACGTGTGTGGGTCACTTATTTGACTACTACTCCACTATAAGGAAATTCCCAAAAATGATATTTTCAGGAATGGTGACCCACTAGTAGACCAACATTCGCTCATACTCACAATTTTCCGCTAGGCCGGCCGAACTGAGAAAATTCGATATTTTCAATAATTTGCCTTATATACGTGTGTAGGTCACTTATTCGACTACTACTTCACTATAAGGAAATTCCCAAAAATGATATTTTCTGGAATGATGTCCCACTAGTAGACCAACATTCGCTCATACTCACAAGTTTCCGCTAGGCCGGCCGAACTGAGAAAATTCGATTTTTTTACTAATTTGCCTTATATACGTGTGTGGGTCACTTAATTGACTACTACTCCACTATAAGGAAATTCCCAAAAATGATATTTTCAGGAATGGTGTCCCACTAGTAGACGAACATTCGCTCATACTCACAATTTTCCGCTAGGCTGGCCGAACTGAGAAAATTCGATTTTTTCAATAATTTGCCTTATATACGTGTGTAGGTCACTTTTTCGACTACTACTCCACTATAAGGAAATTCCCAAAAATGATATTTTCAGGAATGGTAACCCACTAGTAGACCAACATTCGCTCATACTCACAATTTTCCGCTAGGCTGGCCGAACTGGGAAAATTCGATTTTTTCAATAATTTGCCTTATATACGTGTGTGGGTCACTTATTTGACTACTACTCCACTATAAGGAAATTCCCAAAAATGATATTTTCAGGAATGGTGTCCCACTAGTAGACCAACATTCGCTCATACTCACAAGTTTCCGCTAGGCCGGCCGAACTGAGAAAATTCGATTTTTTTAATAATTTGCCTTATATACGTGTGTGGGTCACTTAATTGACTACTACTCCACTATAAGGAAATTCCCAAAAATGATATTTTCAGGAATGGTGATCCACTAGTAGACCAACATTCGCTCATACTCACAATTTTCCGCTAGGCCGGCCGAACTGGGAAAATTCGATTTTTTCAACAATTTGCCTTATATACGTGTGTAGGTCACTTATTCGACTACTACTCCACTATAAGGAAATTCCCAAAAATGATATTTTCAGGAATGGTGACCCACTAGTAGACCAACATTCGCTCATACTCACAATTTTCCGCTAGGCCGGCCGAACTGAGAAAATTCGATTTTTTCAATAATTTGCCTTATATACGTGTGTAGGTCACTTATTCGACTACTACTCCACTATAAGGAAATTCCCAAAAATGATATTTTCAGGAATGGTGTCCCATTTCCCGCTAGGCCGGCCGAACTGAGAAAATTCGATTTTTTCAATAATTTGCCTTATATACGTGTGTGGGTCACTTAATTGACTACTACTCCACTATAAGGAAATTCCCAAAAATGATATTTTCAGGAATGGTGACCCACCAGTAGACCAACATTCGCTCATACTCACAATTTTCCGCTAGGCCGGCCGAACTGGGAAAATTCGATTTTTTCAATAGTTTGCCCTATATACGTGTGTGGGTCACTTATTTGACTACTACTCCACTATAAGGAAATTCCCAAAAATGATATTTTCAGGAATGGTGTCCCACTAGCAGACCAACATTCGCTCATACTCACAATTTTCCGCTAGGCCGGCCGAACTGAGAAAATTCGATTTTTTCAATAATTTGCCTTATATACGGGTTTAGGTCACTTATTCGACTACTACTCCACTATAAGGAAATTCCCAAAAATGATATTTTCAGGAATGGTGACCCACTAGTGGACCAACATTCGCTCATACTCACAATTTTCCGCTAGGCCGGCCGAACTGAGAAAATTCGATATTTTCAATAATTTGCCTTATATACGGGTGTAGGTCACTTATTCAACTACTACTCCACTATAAGGAAATTCCCAAAAATGATATTTTCTGGAATGGTGACCCACTAGTAGACCAACATTCGCTCATACTCACAATTTTCCGCTAGGCCGGCCGAACTGAGAAAATTCGATTTTTTCAATAATTTGCCTTATATACGTGTGTAGGTCACTTATTCGACTACTACTCCACTATAAGGAAATTCCCAAAAATGATATTTTCAGGAATGGTGACCCACTAGTAGACCAACATTCGCTCATACTCACAATTTTCCGATAGGCCGGCCGAACTGAGAAAATTCGATTTTTTCAATAATTTGCCTCATATACGTGTGTAGGTCACTTATTCGACTACTACTCCACTATAAGGAAATTCCCAAAAATGATATTTTCAGGAATGGTGACCCACTAGTAGACCAACATTCGCTCATACTCACAATTTTCCGCTAGGCCGGCCGAACTGAGAAAATTCGATTTTTTCAATAATTTGCCTTATATACGTGTGTAGGTCACTTAATCGACTACTACTCCACTATAAGGAAATTCCCAAAAATGATATTTTCAGGAATGGTGTCCCACTAGTAGACCAACATTCGCTCATACTCACAATTTTCCGCTAGGCCGGCCGAACTGAGAAAATTCGATTTTTTTTAATAATTTGCCTTATATACGTGTGTAGGTCACTTATTCGACTACTACTTCACTATAAGGAAATTCCCAAAAATGATATTTTCAGGAATGGTGACCCACTAGTAGACCAACATTCGCTCATACTCACAATTTTCCGCTAGGCCGGCCGAACTGAGAAAATTCGATTTTTTCAATAATTTGCCTTATATACGTGTGTAGGTCACTTAATCGACTACTACTCCACTATAAGGAAATTCCCAAAAATGATATTTTCAGGAATGGTGTCCCACTAGTAGACCAACATTCGCTCATACTCACAATTTTCCGCTAGGCCGGCCGAACTGGGAAAATTCGATTTTTTCAATAATTTGCCTTATATACGTGTGTGGGTCACTTATTTGACTACTACTCCACTATAAGGAAATTCCCAAAAATGATATTTTCAGGAATGGTGACCCACTAGTAGACCAACATTCGCTCATACTCACAATTTTCCGCTAGGCCGGCCGAACTGAGAAAATTCGATATTTTCAATAATTTGCCTTATATACGTGTGTAGGTCACTTATTCGACTACTACTTCACTATAAGGAAATTCCCAAAAATGATATTTTCTGGAATGATGTCCCACTAGTAGACCAACATTCGCTCATACTCACAAGTTTCCGCTAGGCCGGCCGAACTGAGAAAATTCGATTTTTTTACTAATTTGCCTTATATACGTGTGTGGGTCACTTAATTGACTACTACTCCACTATAAGGAAATTCCCAAAAATGATATTTTCAGGAATGGTGTCCCACTAGTAGACGAACATTCGCTCATACTCACAATTTTCCGCTAGGCTGGCCGAACTGAGAAAATTCGATTTTTTCAATAATTTGCCTTATATACGTGTGTAGGTCACTTTTTCGACTACTACTCCACTATAAGGAAATTCCCAAAAATGATATTTTCAGGAATGGTAACCCACTAGTAGACCAACATTCGCTCATACTCACAATTTTCCGCTAGGCTGGCCGAACTGGGAAAATTCGATTTTTTCAATAATTTGCCTTATATACGTGTGTGGGTCACTTATTTGACTACTACTCCACTATAAGGAAATTCCCAAAAATGATATTTTCAGGAATGGTGTCCCACTAGTAGACCAACATTCGCTCATACTCACAAGTTTCCGCTAGGCCGGCCGAACTGAGAAAATTCGATTTTTTTAATAATTTGCCTTATATACGTGTGTGGGTCACTTAATTGACTACTACTCCACTATAAGGAAATTCCCAAAAATGATATTTTCAGGAATGGTGATCCACTAGTAGACCAACATTCGCTCATACTCACAATTTTCCGCTAGGCCGGCCGAACTGGGAAAATTCGATTTTTTCAACAATTTGCCTTATATACGTGTGTAGGTCACTTATTCGACTACTACTCCACTATAAGGAAATTCCCAAAAATGATATTTTCAGGAATGGTGACCCACTAGTAGACCAACATTCGCTCATACTCACAATTTTCCGCTAGGCCGGCCGAACTGAGAAAATTCGATTTTTTCAATAATTTGCCTTATATACGTGTGTAGGTCACTTATTCGACTACTACTCCACTATAAGGAAATTCCCAAAAATGATATTTTCAGGAATGGTGTCCCATTTCCCGCTAGGCCGGCCGAACTGAGAAAATTCGATTTTTTCAATAATTTGCCTTATATACGTGTGTGGGTCACTTAATTGACTACTACTCCACTATAAGGAAATTCCCAAAAATGATATTTTCAGGAATGGTGACCCACCAGTAGACCAACATTCGCTCATACTCACAATTTTCCGCTAGGCCGGCCGAACTGGGAAAATTCGATTTTTTCAATAGTTTGCCCTATATACGTGTGTGGGTCACTTATTTGACTACTACTCCACTATAAGGAAATTCCCAAAAATGATATTTTCAGGAATGGTGTCCCACTAGCAGACCAACATTCGCTCATACTCACAATTTTCCGCTAGGCCGGCCGAACTGAGAAAATTCGATTTTTTCAATAATTTGCCTTATATACGGGTTTAGGTCACTTATTCGACTACTACTCCACTATAAGAAAATTCCCAAAAATGATATTTTCAGGAATGGTGACCCACTAGTAGACCAACATTCGCTCATACTCACAATTTTCCGCTAGGCCGGCCGAACTGAGAAAATTCGATATTTTCAATAATTTGCCTTATATACGGGTGTAGGTCACTTATTCAACTACTACTCCACTATAAGGAAATTCCCAAAAATGATATTTTCTGGAATGGTGACCCACTAGTAGACCAACATTCGCTCATACTCACAATTTTCCGCTAGGCCGGCCGAACTGAGAAAATTCGATTTTTTCAATAATTTGCCTTATATACGTGTGTAGGTCACTTATTCGACTACTACTCCACTATAAGGAAATTCCCAAAAATGATATTTTCAGGAATGGTGACCCACTAGTAGACCAACATTCGCTCATACTCACAATTTTCCGATAGGCCGGCCGAACTGAGAAAATTCGATTTTTTCAATAATTTGCCTCATATACGTGTGTAGGTCACTTATTCGACTACTACTCCACTATAAGGAAATTCCCAAAAATGATATTTTCAGGAATGGTGACCCACTAGTAGACCAACATTCGCTCATACTCACAATTTTCCGCTAGGCCGGCCGAACTGAGAAAATTCGATTTTTTCAATAATTTGCCTTATATACGTGTGTAGGTCACTTAATCGACTACTACTCCACTATAAGGAAATTCCCAAAAATGATATTTTCAGGAATGGTGTCCCACTAGTAGACCAACATTCGCTCATACTCACAATTTTCCGCTAGGCCGGCCGAACTGAGAAAATTCGATTTTTTTTAATAATTTGCCTTATATACGTGTGTAGGTCACTTATTCGACTACTACTTCACTATAAGGAAATTCCCAAAAATGATATTTTCAGGAATGGTGACCCACTAGTAGACCAACATTCGCTCATACTCACAATTTTCCGCTAGGCCGGCCGAACTGAGAAAATTCGATTTTTTCAATAATTTGCCTTATATACGGGTTTAGGTCACTTATTCGACTACTACTCCACTATAAGAAAATTCCCAAAAATGATATTTTCAGGAATGGTGACCCACTAGTAGACCAACATTCACTCATACTCACAATTTTCCGCTAGGCCGGCCGAACTGAGAAAATTCGATATTTTCAATAATTTGCCTTATATACGGGTGTAGGTCACTTATTCGACTACTACTCCACTATAAGGAAATTCTCAAAAATGATATTTTCAGGAATGGTGACCCACCAGTAGACCAACATTCGCTCATACTCACAAGTTTCCGCTAGGCCGGCCGAACTGGGAAAATTCGATTTTTTCAATAGTTTGCCCTATATACGTGTGTGGGTCACTTATTTGACTACTACTCCACTATAAGGAAATTCCCAAAAATGATATTTTCAGGAATGGTGTCCCACTAGTAGACCAACATTCGCTCATACTCACAATTTTCCGCTAGGCCGGCCGAACTGGGGAAATTCGATTTTTTCAATAATTTGCCTTATATACGTGTGTGGGTCACTTATTTGACTACTACTCCACTATAAGGAAATTCCCAAAAATGATATTTTCAGGAATGGTGTCCCACTAGTAGACCAACATTCGCTCATACTCACAATTTTCCGCTAGGCCGGCCGAACTGGGAAAATTCGATTTTTTCAATAATTTTCCTTATATACGTGTGTGGGTCACTTATTTGACTACTACTCCACTATAAGGAAATTCCCAAAAATGATATTTTCAGGAATGGTGTCCCACTAGTAGACCAACATTCGCTCATACTCACGATTTTCCGCTAGGCCGGCCGAACTGAGAAAATTCGATTTTTTCAATAATTTGCCTTATATACGTGTGTAGGTCACTTATTCGACTACTACTTCACTATAAGGAAATTCCCAAAAATGATATTTTCAGGAATGGTGACCCACTAGTAGACCAACATTCGCTCATACTCACAATTTTCCGCTAGGCCGGCCGAACTGAGAAAATTCGATATTTTCAATAATTTGCCTTATATACGTGTGTAGGTCACTTATTCGACTACTACTTCACTATAAGGAAATTCCCAAAAATGATATTTTCTGGAATGATGTCCCACTAGTAGACCAACATTCGCTCATACTCACAAGTTTCCGCTAGGCCGGCCGAACTGAGAAAATTCGATTTTTTTAATAATTTGCCTTATATACGTGTGTGGGTCACTTAATTGACTACTACTCCACTATAAGGAAATTCCCAAAAATGATATTTTCAGGAATGGTGTCCCACTAGTAGACGAACATTCGCTCATACTCACAATTTTCCGCTAGGCTGGCCGAACTGAGAAAATTCGATTTTTTCAATAATTTGCCTTATATACGTGTGTAGGTCACTTTTTCGACTACTACTCCACTATAAGGAAATTCCCAAAAATGATATTTTCAGGAATGGTAACCCACTAGTAGACCAACATTCGCTCATACTCACAATTTTCCGCTAGGCTGGCCGAACTGGGAAAATTCGATTTTTTCAATAATTTGCCTTATATACGTGTGTGGGTCACTTATTTGACTACTACTCCACTATAAGGAAATTCCCAAAAATGATATTTTCAGGAATGGTGACCCACTAGTAGACCAACATTCGCTCATACTCACAATTTTCCGCTAGGCCGGCCGAACTGAGAAAATTCGATATTTTCAATAATTTGCCTTATATACGTGTGTAGGTCACTTATTCGACTACTACTTCACTATAAGGAAATTCCCAAAAATGATATTTTCAGGAATGGTGTCCCACTAGTAGACCAACATTCGCTCATACTCACAAGTTTCCGCTAGGCCGGCCGAACTGAGAAAATTCGATTTTTTTAATAATTTGCCTTATATACGTGTGTGGGTCACTTAATTGACTACTACTCCACTATAAGGAAATTCCCAAAAATGATATTTTCAGGAATGGTGATCCACTAGTAGACCAACATTCGCTCATACTCACAATTTTCCGCTAGGCCGGCCGAACTGGGAAAATTCGATTTTTTCAACAATTTGCCTTATATACGTGTGTAGGTCACTTATTCGACTACTACTCCACTATAAGGAAATTCCCAAAAATGATATTTTCAGGAATGGTGACCCACTAGTAGACCAACATTCGCTCATACTCACAATTTTCCGCTAGGCCGGCCGAACTGGGAAAATTTGATTTTTCCAATAATTTGCCTTATATGTGACCTACACACTGAAAGTTTGTGGTCGCTACTAGAAATTTCCCAAATGAAAGTGAAACTGATCTTTTTTAACAGTTTTCTGATGTATTAGTTATCTCTTTTAATTAAAAGAATTTTTCAATTAATTTTCACTACGTAACTTGAAAGCTGACTTGCATGCAAGTTCTTGCGCGATTTGTCCTTGCGCATTTAACCCGGGTAGCACAATGGTTACGTTTGCGTTGCGTGGACGTTAATTTGACAGAAAATGTATAACTGTCAAATTGCCGCAAATGCAGCCGCAACGTACGCATGCGACCAGACCGAAGCGCCGTTTATTTAATTTGAGCTATTAACATCAAGGGAAATTGAAAATCTGCCTTTCATGGAAAAAAGAAATCATTTGAGCAGTTCATAATGATATTGCTATGAATATTATTCCGGTTCCGACAATTCTCAGTTTTCTTGAGACTGAGAGTCGCCATCTTGGATTTAAGTATGGCATTTGAGGTCGATTTATAGCCTCTGTGCATCATCACTATTACGGAAATACCCAGTGTCGTGACGCTTAGAAGCCATCTTGTTGCATTTTTCAAATTTGCGCAGTTCCACATTTAAAACTCAGAATGAGGAGAAAATGCCTCTACGTGGTTTGTCTATCCTATGTACGCTCACGTTCGCTTTTTCTCTCTCCACGCACCTGTTCTTCCCAGTAATGCTACATTACATGTTCAGATTTATCTGTATTTTACAGCTTTGATTGGTCGAAATCTGCGTTCAAAACAAAGCTCTACAGTTTTCCCCATTTCGGTGGACGCTGTTAAAAACTGACTAGTTATAAGTTACTAGTATTTAAATTTGGCCAATTTTCATGACGCTCTCAATGTTTCCGGTGTTTCAATTTGCACCACTATTTCAGAATAGGAACTGGGAACCTGTTCTTCCCAGTAATGCTACATTACATGTTCAGATTTATCTGTATTTTACAGCTTTGATTGGTCGAAATCTGCGTTCAAAACAAAGCTCTACAGTTTTCCCCATTTCGGTGGACGCTGTTAAAAACTGACTAGTTATAAGTTACTAGTATTTAAATTTGGCCAATTTTCATGACGCTCTCAATGTTTCCGGTGTTTCAATTTGCACCACTATTTCAGAATGTTGCCGTGAGACGTAATTCTACGTCAAAAGAAAAAAACATAAGAGCAAAATCATTTCTAATCGCCTGGAAATACGCGAAAATTTAATCGACCATTTTTGATTTGAATGAAACTTTGCACACGTATTTGGCTTAGCAAACTGAGCATTTTTCACAGGTGGAGAGATTTTTTACACCTATGAGTTACATTCTAAAAGGGCGTATGCCTTTTGGCATAGGTTTTATTCGAAGCATTGTAGCCCAGAAACCGTTAGTTGTATAGAAAAACTGTCTGAGAATGAGTTGTAGCGAATCGAAAATGCATTGTACAAAAAAAATTTTTTTTGAACAAAAAAAATTAAAAATAAACATTAATTTTCAATTTAAAAAAAAAAGAGTTGAATTTTTTTTTAATTTTTTTTTAAAGAAACTTGACATTAATACGCAACTTAAAAAAAAAAGTCCAGGATGGAGAAATGAAAAATATTTTTTTTATGGTAGATTAATTTTTTTATGAAAATTCCAATTCAAACATTTTTCAAAATATTTGTATTTTGATGATTTTAAAAGATGCAGATGCTCATTTTGAATCAAAAAGCTCTTGGTAGTAAACATTCTAAAGGCATTGGTTTTCGAGTTATTTCTAATTTAAGCTCGAAAAATTATTAAAATTTAGGAAAATACACGTTTTTCTTAATTTGTCCATGGTTCTCCAGCAAAAACCATACGTTCATTGGAATGCGTGATCAAAAATATACAATTTATTCTTTGACAACAAAACGATTGGGCGAACGGTTCTCAAGAAAAGAGATATATGTTTTAAGTGATATAAATATATATAAGAATCAAATATTTATTTTCAAGTTTTATTATCTTAGGAACATATTTTTTTATGACATAGATACTTTACAGAACTAGTTTCACCTTATATTTTATATACATCATAAGTAAATGATTCGTCATCTCTTGAAAACAGCTTCGTTTGTATCTTATTTTCTGAAATCGGAACAAAAGAGTAATACCCTTGTGTGGCAGCTATTATTATAGATTTTTGGAAAATATTGCTCCATTCTGTAACTCCTTGTTCATATTCTTCATATAATACCCAACTTAATGACATTTTTGATTAATTTTTATTACTTTTCTGATTAGACCAATCATACAATTCTTTTGCGCTTGTAATGGGATGTTCATGTAATGGGATGTTCAAGTCGCAAAAAATGCAACTCTGCATCGACGTTATATTTTGTTTTGAACATGCAAAGACTTGCAAAGTTTTTTCTATTTTTATATCGTGAGGCAGCTCCATTAGACATTAGTATCGCTTTTTTCAACTCTATTGTTGTTTTCAAAAAACTCATTAATTTGGCAATGAACACCTGAACCGCAACAGTATCATGATGGAGTACTTCCGATATTATGATGAAGCTGATATTCTTAAGTGTTCCAGATTCTGAATAGTAAACAACGAAGGGATGAATGGTGGCTTGACTATCATTCCAATAACTACACGAATCACAAATTGGTAAAGACGTAGCTTGAATTTAAAATAACTCGAAAACCAACGCCTTTAGAATATTTACTACCAAGAGCTTTTTAGTTCAAAATGACTATCTGCATCTTATAAAATCATCAGAATACAAATATTTTCAAAAATGTTTAAATTAGAATTTTTATAAACAAATTTATCTACCATAAAAAAATATTTTTCATTTCTCCATCCTGGACTTTCTTTAAAAAATTGCGTATTAACGTCAAGCTTCTTTAAAAATAAATAAAAAAAATTCAACTCTTTTTTTAATTGAAATTTAATGTTTATTTTTAATTTTTTTTTGGTCAAAAAAAAATTTTTTTTTTGTACAGTGTATATTTTTTGAAGTAGAATACTTCTCTCAGGAAGTTCGGCTACATAGGGATGTGAAATGAAAATCTAAAACTGAAAAAAGTGAAAAATATGTCCAATTTCAAATGCTAATAAATCGGTTAGTATTCGATGGATTTCCTTCGTTTTTGCAGCAATCGATTAGAAAATCTTCTAAGATTTCTACCAAATGCATGAAATTGCAATTTTATTATTTGAACTATTGTACTATTGAAAATTCTTAAGCCTTGTCAAAACACAAAATTCGACCTCCGATTGGTCGTTATACGATTGCTTTCTTAAGCGCGATCGGCAGAGTTATGGACCTAGTAAATTGGGAATGCATCATTTGGCCTATATAAGAGCTTCTTCAAATAATAAACAGACATTTCATCGGATATTAAATTGGACAACTGAAATTTGAAGAACACAAATGAATATTTGAAGAGTTAATATTTTCTCGTTTTGCGCTATAATCCAAAGTTAATTATCTTCATCTACATGCATACTCTGACTATTATTACGTGTTTGCGTCGCTTAGTATTTGGCTACGGTTATGCAGAACGAAAATAACGGCGCGATGCGATTTGGCAAGAAATGTGTTGAAATGTATAGCTCTACTTCGCCTTAAAAAGACATGTACATTTCACCACGGTAAGGCGACATCGCGCCGTCATTCGCGTTCTTCATAACCGTAGCCTTTGTTCCGTTCCCGTTCAATGATGTCGTATTAAAAGTGCATATTACAATTCGGCAGCACCTTAACTTCTCATTTGCACAAAATTTAAAAATATTCAAAGAACTTCATTCAAAATATCAAACAAAAAGAAATTACAATACTGCCACTGGACGGTCAATGTTTATATACTAGAAAAAATGACTGACACGCAAGAAGCCGGGTTATCTTTCTTGTAAAAGTATTCTACTTCAACCTTGCGGTCGTGGCTTTGCATACAACCTTCCTGTGATTTTTTTTATGATGAATTTTTAATTCCCTACAACTCATTCTCAGACAGTTTTTCTATACAACCAACGGTTTCTGGACTACAACGCTTCGAATAAAACCTATGCCAAAAGGCATACGCCCTTTTAGAATGTAACTCATGGGTGTAAAAAATCTCTCCATCTGTGAAAAATGCTCAGTTTGCTAAGCCAAATACGTGTGCAAAGTTTCATTCAAATCAAAAATGGTCGATATTCGACCATAGGTCATTTGGCGCGATCTTGCTCATAAGAATTACCCATCCCACCCAAAGGGAAGACAACTGGGTATAGATTTGCCTCCACTTTGGGAACCACTCACTGATTGGCTGAAATTGAAAACCCCGAGAGCGTTAAAATTTATCATCAGGCTTGCTGGCAGTGTTGCTGAGCAACATTGTTCGTTGTTTTGATTTATGTTTTTAATGATGTCACCTGTTACAATCTAAAATAATTTTAAGTGAACATTAAAAAAAGTACAAAGCGTACAAATACGGGCGTAGTAAGAGATCCGACTTGGATCATCACTAATATCAATTACCAAAAGATCCAAAAGATTTAAAAGTGCGCAAGGAGTTATTACGGTTTTGCGTGAAGCATAAGAACAGCATACCGCTGCTCAATGTCGGGAGTAAATAGTGTAGTGTGAGCTTATTTCTACTTTTGAATCCGTTCTGGATTAAGTTTGGAACATACCTGTTGAGGCATATTGCTTGTGCGGAGAGTACAATTCAGATGGGTCATTGAATGAATCATAATCATTGATGGATAACACGTTCGATTTTAAGTATATTAAAGATGCAGATTCTCCGGTAACCCTCAGACGGTAAAACTATCGCCTACAGGAGGAATTGGGCATAATGGTGATAAAAAGCATTAAAATATTCAAGTTACAACAGGGATCATCGAGGTGGATGAGGAAGAATAGTAAGAAGCCAGATGTCTCCCCTTAGAGCTGGGTATCCCTGACCAATGAGTATAAAAGAGAGGTGAGGAGAAAACTTACTAACACTTGCACGCGCCCCTCTGCTCGCCCCCCTATGCCAAGAGTTGATGCCAAATAGTGACGTATACTAATACTAGAGAAATGCACTCTCCTCCTCACCTCTCTTTTATTCTCATTGATCCCTGACCTACAGAATACGTCAAAATGGGCTGCGTGCACTGTCCGCCATTACCGCTCGTGGAAAGCTGGATACTACCGCTCTCGCATAACAGTCCTATGTAAAATTTTAGTGTTTTCTCATTTTTGCGTCCATTTTGGCATGCTTTTCAACAATAGTCATTAAAAAAGTAAGGTTTGATTCCCACAACCTGGATTTGGCTACTCTTGAAGAGCATGCGGGTCCACTCCGCAAAAAAAAAACAAAAGACAGGACTTTTACATAGGACTGTTTTGCGAATAGCGGCAGTATAGTGAATTGAAACAGAATTCTCGACTACTTTGTGATAAGGTCGTATGTCTAAACGTAAACAAAACGAGTGAGAGTTGTATTCCTTGTACTTCACAAGCACAAATCATCTCTCACTCGTTTTGTTTACGTAATACATAAGACCTTATCACAAAGTAGTCGAGAATTGTTCAATATTTGAACGCAAAAAAAAAACGTTATGTTAAGTAACTTACTTTTTACCAAATTTCACAAAATTTTCAATTTTCGTTTTCTGGTGAATTCAAACTTCCTGGAAATTTCAAGACTCTAGACTGTTGCTAATGGCAATTTCGTCCCATTACATAAATCAGCAAAACGAGAAACCCGCTTTTTATGAGATGGGACAATCAGTTTGGACGGTTTTCTAACTTTTTTTTCTTCATCTATGATTTTCTAACTTGTCAGAACAAAGTTGTTGAATTCATCCACTGTTACAAAAAGATATAAATGATATCCAAATAAAAATGCAAAAGCAGACACCCTGTAAGGGTTAATAACTGAGCGACAGACCTTATAGCGACATATCTTAACGATATTCAGATCTGGCGGCATCTGAAATCGTAGCAACTACGAATTGTTCTATCTGACCAGCGAACAGAAGCATAAATTTTCCATGAGTCATTCAATTTTATTATGCAAAAACCTAATCTATCAATAACCAATGCTTGTACTATGAGCAACCTCCTGAAGCTGTCGCCTCTGCGAGTATTGACTGATGCTTGTGTGATAGAGAGGAATACACTTCAGAATCTGCGAATTTGATTCTGTTATTCTCACTGCAACATAATCACCGCTTACAATCGTCTTCCTTTCCCGGCCGTACGGATCGTCGAAAGGAACATCGCCTGCCGGAATTATCACTTTTATATTTCCATCATTTCTTCCGCACAGATCGTGTTTGGATCGTCTGCTGTATCCTTCAACTAAAATCAGCTGCTCACATCCAACCCATTGAGCATTTAGTTCACTCGCTCCTGCTCGATACGTTTGAATCATTTTCTTAACTCTAAGTTTTTTCAGATCTTCTGATACGTCATCCTTATAACGGCGATAAGCTGTTGTTTTCTGCAAGACACAATGAAAAATAAATTTCGGTTAATCCAATACATTATATCCATTACCTCGCGCATGCTGTAGGCGAACAGGAATGCGGTGTGATATTTTACTAACTGAATTAGAGAAATAGTTTCAGCGAACTCTTCATCAGTTTCCCCACAAAATCCACAAATAAAATCGCTTGATAGCGTCACATCTGGTATCACCGTACGTATTTCACTGACCAAACTAAGATATGCTGCAATGTGAAAGTATAGTTTTTGCGTCATAAATCCGTTCGATGTTCCTATAGTTATATGTACCTTCTCTAGTATATCCCCGTCGCATACGGTCCAACACCGTATTACTACCAGATTGAGCTGGTAAGTGTAAACTGTTGCATATGTTAGGATATCGTGCTATTGTTTGCAGTACTTCCTTAGGAAAATCTTTCGGATGAGGTGAGGTAAACCTTATTCTCATTTCTGGTACCGTTTCAGCTAACTCCGCAAGTAGCTCTGAAAACCTAAGTCCACCTACTTTGGTTTTGTAAACAGTCTTAAACCCTTCCGCCAGTACGGTAGCCTGTTTGTCACTTCCCTGATTGCCGCTTATGTCCCTATAGCTATTCACGTTTTGACCAAGAAGTGTAACTTCTTTAATCCCTTTAGCTTCAAGCTTACGCACCTCATCTTTAATCGAACTAATCGGTCTTGATCGCTCTTTCCCCCGCGTAAACGGTACAATACAAAAGGCGCACATGTTATCGCATCCGCGCATTATCGATACGAAAGACGTTCGAGACTTACGATCCAGTTTCACCGGAATAATATCCGCATAAGTTTCATCCATTGACAGCATCACGTTAATCGCTTTCTGACCGGTTTGTCCTACAGATAGCAGCCGAGGTAAGTCTTTATAGCTATCCGGACCTGCAACAACATCAACTGCTCGTTCTTTTTCGACTAACTGATTTTTCAACCGTTCTGCCATACATCCCAAAACACCCACGAGCATAGGTCTATTAGATTCTTCCCGTTTTTCCCTCATTTGTCTAAGGTGTCTGAGCCGATTCCAAACCGTCTGCTCTGCTCCTTCTCTAATTGCACAAGTGACCATCAGTACAATGTCCGCATCCTTAATACTACCAACTCGCTGATACTCATGAGCTTTTAAAATTGACCACACAATTTCCATATCGTTTGTATTCATCTGACAACCGTAGATTTCGAAGAATACTTTCTGACCCCGTCCAAGCAGAGCTTCTCGGGGTAAATAGGGTAACTCCGAATGTCGATTAACATTATCTATTTGCTCAGGCACAAAGTTAGACCGATGAATAAAGTCCTGCAAGCTTGGGCCCTCGACAAACTTATTATGCTTACTTTGGGAACTTGTTAACCGATACTTAACGGCGTAACTTTTAACACTAACTTTGCGCAAAATCTCTCCGCGTGATACATGCCGCAGTAAGTTAATCATTTTGTTAAACCGATAATGGTTCACTACTGAATATTTTTCTAACTAAAAATACACATACTAACTTATTTCTTGTGTTGAGTAACGAATTTATTTTTGGCTGTGTTTACAAACAAACGGCTTTTATTTCTACACTGAGTAAAAACGCAGGGTTTACAGTGGTGATTCGTTCGTTGGGTGTTTGTAGTTGGTTGCGATCTCTATTCAGCTTTTTACGCGCCATAATGGCGGACGCTATAATGCGAAGTTCGTAATAAATTACCCACCCTTTTGACAACAAGGCAATCCACGAGACAGTTGCAATCAGCTGATTTCAGTCTGTTTTCAACTTATGACAGCTTTGTGTATGTTCGATCGGTCTCAACTTGGTAGCAATCCGGATCCAGAAGCGTGAAAAACAAATGTTATCCGATCGGTAGTTCTAGTATCGCAAGTGACAATCCTAAATACAAAAATAAAAGATCACTTTTGATGTTATTGCCGACATTAAAAGATTTCGGTTTTGGTCGTGTTTTGGTTTTGCAGCTAGACAAACAGCAACAATGACAAACGTACAAGCAAAGAAACGTCACCCGTGGATTGCCTTACTCTGCTTACGTCAGTTTGAAGTCTTCATACAATTTATCAAAAGAAAAATATTTCTGGCAACATTTGTGTTGCCAATTTTTCAGAAATCGCAAATCTGACGTAAGCAGTTAGGTTCGCATATTACGAACACGCATTATAGTGACCGCCATTATGGTGCGTAAAAAGCTGGATAGATCATATCATTGCACACGAAAAATAACCTCACTTTTCTGACACTTCCCACGGGTTTGTTTACGAGATGTTCCATTCACTTTTTATGGGGCTTATTACGGGAGTCACTTCACGGTGAGAACGAAGTAAAAAAATCTCACGGTGACAAAAGACGCGTGCAAATCAAATGGGAATCACTTTCACCGTGCCTATTATAGTTGTCACTTCACCGTGAAGTGACTCCCGTGATAAGCCCCTATGCGATAGGAGTAAAAATGAATGATACGAGTACGTAAAAGATGGAAAAACTCTCCGCCTATGCGAATTAATTACTGTGATCTTTTAGTTTATTCTTGGAAACGGAAATTTTAACAAGACACTTCCGCATTTTTATTCGAGCCGAAAGTTTTACTATGTAAACAAACCCGCGACAACTGTCAAATCTCTTTTTTCTTCTTGTTTTGTGACGTCATCGTGCAATGATCTTTTGCATGATGACGTCACAAAAAAACGAAGGAGAAAGAGATTTGACAGTTGTCGCGGGCTTGTTTACATAGTAAAATTTTCGGCTCGAATAAAAATGCGGAAGTGTCTTTTTAAAACTTGCGTTTCCAAGAATAAACCAAAAGATCACAGTAACGAATTCGCATAGGCGGAGAGTTATCCCATCTTTTTCGTACTCGTATCATACATTTTCACTCCTATTACATAAAAAGTGAATGAAACATCTTGTAAACAAACCCGTGGGAAGTGTCAAAAAAGTGAGGTTATTTTTCGTGTGCAATGATCTATTAGCGAATTTCTTTATTCCACCAGCTCACCTCGTTTTGACCTGGAAGCGCACTAACTGCTGTCAAAACCCTCTTTTATTCGCTCGATTTTGACCCAGTTTTGACCTGCCGTGCTGCCCGAAGCGCACTGTAAAATTTGTCAGCTTCAACCCACTACTGCACGTGCTTAGTTCGTAAACAATTATCTGGCATCTCTTTCTTACCTGCGTCGTAAATCGCGATGCCGTTTTTTTATTGCTCGGCAGATTTGCCCGGACGCAGTGAAATAAAGAAATTCGCTATATATTTAGTTCTTGGCAGAGCTGCGATTAATCTAAGCAACATGCTGACTATGACGAGAGAGAAAATATCATCGCACTCGTTTCTTTCTCTCATGAATAGCCAGCAACCATCACAGTTAGCGTGGAGATCCGACAAGTGATTCAATATCTTGTCTCTTTTGTTGCCATTTTCGGGTTCTCATTGTCAATCGGCGTGAATATACAGAGTTCACTCGGAAATATCACTGCAATGCAAATCAAGGTGATTTTTGGAATATCAAAAATCATTTCAGCAGCGTGATTATGTCAGTGCCAGCTTGAAGTTTGTTGCTATCTGGATTTTTTAAATTTGATCTGCTTTGCGGTCCGTGACGATCCCAACTCAAGATATGGCCACCAATGAACTAGGTTTATAATTTCAAACCAGTGGTTATAGGTGTCGCTTGATGGGCTGGCACAACAACCCCGAGTATTCGGAACACAACCGGAACAGGTCCGCATTTTTACATTTTTCAATGAGAGGCACGGTAGGATTTTAAGCACTTCTAAACACTGCTTTGATCATCGTTACCATGTTACTGAAACATATTCCGGCCATATATCCGAAACCAGTCGATTAACTCCGGCCATCCTCTTCGTTAAAAGAAAATATGAATGAAAACTAGGGGAAAAGCAAAACCGTTTCAAACCGAAATTGAACAGTTTCAAAGTTGAACCGTGCCAAAATTAAACAGGATCTGTATATAAATATACATACCCATACATTTTTAAAAGTTTTCTGTTTTGCCACCCGCGATTCATTTTTTGCCGCGAACTAACACTGTCTTTAGTTTAACCTTTAGCATAATATTAAAGAATCAAATTAATAAACTAATGCTGTCAAAAAACAAATAAAAATGTAATATTATTTTTCAGATATGAGATCATTTGAAAAATATTAATAAAATCCTTTTTATTACAATTGGTGTTATGAAGAAGCATATTCTCTACTGAGAATAAAAATGAATGATCATACAGATTCAAAATGACCAAACTAAAATACGCTCAGTTACAAAACGAAGTAATAGTTGTTTATTGACAATGCTTTTAGTCGGTGTGCAGCCAAGCCGAACCAAGCGTCGAAAAACATTTACCGCCGCAATTGCTGTGTATAAGCTGTTACAGAGAATTTTTGTTATAATATCGTTATCAAATGCTCAAACGATTTCGTTACTTCATAATAGATAGATTATTACTTCTCATATCCACTGGGTGTCAATAACTCAATCTGAGAAAACGGCGCTTAGTTCAGTCTGATCGCACGCCGACATATATCAATATCATACATATCAATTGAAGAAAAATCATTGATTTTATGTTTGCTATCCTCATAACATCATGCTGTCAAAATGAACTTGATATTTCTGCTGGTTCAATCTCAGTACAGCCATACCCGAATGATCCAGAAAGATAGCAAGAAAAAAATGAGAGTGAGAGTTGACGCTAAGAGAATCATTGTAACATCGCAAACTCTTTTGTAATGAACCATGCATCGTAGTTGGCTGATTCTGGTGTTGCATCATTTTGGCGTAATGTCAGTTGTATGATATTGACTTTCCGCAGCTCTGGTTCTTGGCAACAAACGGCACAAAAACTGTGTAGCCGAAACGATAGATTTTCTCTTTGCGGGACTCTGTATATACAAATAGACTCTGCTTTCATAGTGTATGCCTTTAAAAAGCCTTTGCCATCGTATCATATTTCATACGATTTTCTTGTCAGTGTAAGGCCTAACGTCAAAGTCAAACTCGTACTTAGGGAATCTCGGTTCCGAAATTAAAATTTCGCATTTGCGTTCTTGCCTTTCGGAATTACGACTAAAAACACTCCTTATTTGATATAGGAAAACTAGTCAAATTATCAGAAATCTGATTCATAATATCATTTTAAAGTGCACAGTAATCCAGTGAGGCTGCTGTTTTGTGAAAGTAGATATATAAGGTGCTATGAGTCGCTGGGATCAGAAAACGGAAGGTACTGCCCTATTGTTTAACATGTCAATTATGTTTTCTATGTTGAGTTATTATTTCCGTAATATCCTTTGTCTTCATTACCTAGTAATGGTGCTAAAGAATTAATGAAAAATATATATTCGATTCGGAATGATGTTAGCGAAAAAGAATTTCATTGAAACGTAGATATTTAATTTTGCCAGTTGTATTTGCCCCTCAACTTTGCTACAGGACTTCCCCGTTCACGTCGGGATGGAATGGATAGCGTGGATCGTGATCGCAACAGGAGTAGATCTCGAAGTCGTTCAAATTCACCAGTCGCACGAAGACTGCTAGAACTAGATGCAGAGCGACGATTGAAAGAAAAGCAATTACGAATGGCATCAAAAACACAGCGGAATGAATTTAGCTCCAGTGGAGATTCCAGCGATGGTGAGAATGTTTTTATCAACGAGAATGTTTAACGAAAAGAGATTTCGCTAAGCGTATGGAGATTTTTTTGTCTTTGAAGGGTCCTCTTCGGAAGAAGCTCAACCAGCACCAGCTACAGTTTCAAAACTGGGGTTTGGTTTCAAGAAACCTTCCATTGAAACCACAAAATCTGTGCCCGGGTTCAAAATGCAAAAATCAAAACCGACAGCAATTCAAATGTCACTTAAAGCGGCTCCCCCAAAAGAACCTGCTAAGTTATTAAAACCGATAGCGAATGCATTTGCTGCAGATGATAGTGATGAAGAGCCAGAGGAAATGCCTGCCGAATGCAGGATGCGAATGAGAAACATTGGACGTGATACACCTACTTCTTCCGGTCCTAACTCGTTCGGGAAAACCAAGCACGGTTTTTGCGATTCTAAAAAAATGTTCGAAAAGAAACTGAATACCATGACTGAATAATGCAGATATTTTTCCCATTTCCGTTCAACACAAAATGAGATTATCTCCACTCGAAAGTGTGGAGCTCAATCCACAATATTCAATCGTATTTACGACTTTCGATTTTAGGTGTGTTCTACTTGTACTGGTCGACGGAATTGTTACTTACTGTTTCGTTTAGTTTACCCCGGCATTATAAACGCTTTCAGTCTGTTCGAATAAAAACTTAATGATAAACTTGACATAGAACAAAGCAAAAAAAAGGTTGTTTTTTTTTCAAGTACTAGAAATATCCGAATATCTCTGATTTCTAGTTTTATAATTTCTAGATGTGCGTTGTGCCACATTTTGTCGGTACTCAATACATTTGCTTAGATGTTACATTTGGATGAGTTAACGCTTTTTATAATCTTTGTTATTGCTACTACCCATTTGCTTTCACAACGAACACTGCTAGTGGATAGATCGCAATTAATAAAAAGGCCGCATGCCATCTGATTCCTGAATAGCAACGTTGAAATTCCTTAGTCGCCACCGCCCGTTCGGACTTAAGCAAAGGATTGAATTATCGGACATTCAACATCATTCATATACCTAGTTCGGTCGATTGAAAGCCATTCGTTGGAAGCCCGAAAAAGTTTGCAATCAATCAAACACATTTTTTTGTATTTTGGCTGTATGCCAACGTACATCTGTCTCGCAAACTCATAATTACTGATCAAATACGTTTAAAAAAAAAATAAAGCTGATCTTATGTTGGCAATACAAGTTAATACGCACCCTGAAGTCTTATTCATATACTCTTAGGGAACATCGATAAATGACGTAGCTTTTTTTTATGTTTTTTTGAAGCGTTTTGAAAAATGATTGCAAACCTGTTTAAAGACCTGATAAAAATGGTATTGTGTGTAAAATTCAATTTAAATCAAAAGTTTCAAGACGTTTGATACTTTTAGAAAAGAATACGTAAAAGAGATATAACAGTATTTTTCTTTCGACGAACAAAATAGTTTTTTAACGATCCATGCCATAAGTCTGTATTTTGAACCATTTCATCGCTTACTACAAAGTTCCCCTGTAAAACTTCGATAAAACTTTGCACTTGATTGCCGAGTTAATCTTTCCATCAATCTACGCTACAGTGAATGAAATTTGAAGAAGCTTCCGAACAAAGTGGGAGGACTTCGGAAACCTCTTCAATATCCCATTCAAATAATTCGCTTTCCTCCTTCGTGCTACTTATTACTGCTAACTGTTATCTGCGTCAAATTAAGCAGCTTCTTTAGCCAAACGTTCGGCTTTCTCTACAACTTCCTCTATCGGACCAACCATATAGAATGCGACCTCGGGTAAATGATCCAATTCACCGTTCAAAATCTTGGTGAATCCCTTGATGGTTTCTTCCAACGGGACCAGCTTACCGGCATGACCAGTGAAAACTTCTGCAACTTGGAAAGGTTGCGACAGAAAACGTTGAATCTTACGGGCACGGGCAACAGTCAGCTTATCCTCTTCAGACAATTCGTCCATACCCAGGATAGCGATAATATCTTGAAGTGATTTGTAATCCTGTAGGATTTTTTGCACACCACGGGCAATATTGTAGTGTTCAGCACCAATAATATTGGGATCCATAATACGCGAAGTTGAATCCAATGGATCCACCGCCGGATAAATACCCAGTTCGGCAATGGCACGCGACAGCACAGTGGTGGCGTCCAAGTGAGCGAAAGTGGTAGCTGGAGCTGGATCAGTTAAATCGTCAGCAGGAACGTAGATAGCCTGTACCGAAGTAATTGATCCCTTCTTAGTGGTAGTAATTCGTTCCTGCATGCTACCCATGTCGGTAGCCAGAGTTGGTTGGTAACCTACAGCGGAAGGAATACGACCCAGCAGAGCAGATACTTCCGAACCAGCTTGTGTAAAACGGAAAATGTTGTCAATGAACAATAACACATCCTGGCCCTCCTGATCGCGGAAATACTCGGCAACGGTTAATCCAGTCAGAGCAACACGAGCACGGGCACCGGGGGGCTCATTCATTTGTCCATATACCAGAGCGACCTTTAAAGTTAGAGTTGATTTGGAATATTAATTTCTTGCAATTCATGCTTATACTTTTACCAGGCCAAAAAAAATTTTCATGAAACGATCATACGTACCTTGGATGATTTATCCTTGAGCGAGATAACTCCACCCTCAATCATTTCATTGTACAGATCGTTACCCTCACGAGTTCGCTCACCGACACCAGCAAACACGGAATAACCACCGTGCGCCTTGGCAACGTTGTTGATAAGCTCCATAATCAGTACAGTTTTACCGACACCAGCACCACCAAACAAACCGATCTTACCACCCTTGGCATACGGAGCCAACAAATCGACAACCTTAATTCCAGTTACCAGAATTTCCTGCTCGACACTCATCTCGATGAACTCGGGAGCTTCGGCATGAATGGGTGCAGACAGGTTGGTGTCAATAGGGCCGCGCTCATCGATCGGTTCACCAATAACATTAATGATGCGACCTAATGTTTCCGCTCCGACTGGAATTCGGATCGGGAAACCGGTATCGAGAACTCGTTGTCCACGCACTAAACCTTCGGTACCATCCATAGCGATGGTTCGAACGGTGCTCTCGCCGAGATGTTGCGCAACTTCCAGGACCAGCCGGGAACCACGGCCCTGCACTTCCAATGCGTTCAAAATTGGAGGAAGGTTATCGTCGAACTGGACATCGACGACGGCACCGATAACGGCCACCACCTTTCCCTGAGCACCGGCAGCCGCCTGAGTTGCAGCCTTCGCAGCATAGCTGCGGGCCAGAACCTGCTCAGCGCGGGCCGCAACACCCATTAGCGTTTTCATTGACGAAAACATTTTTTTCGGTTCTCACGTTTAAACTTTTATCTTTTCTGGATCGTGAGCCTGCAAAAGAACAAAAATAATTACATTTTTAGTTGAAAATTACCATTATCTAACATGGAGGTGATTACGCAAACCTTCGGCTATCTCATTCTCACCTACTAGTTTCACCACTTACCCTTATGACATTCGGTCCCAAAATGAAGGAAGCTCTCGTTGCAAACTTCGTTCGTCTCGAAGTGTGTTGCTCTTGCGAGTGAGGCGAATGGCGAAAGCGAAATGCAAAGAATATTGCCTGAAATTTAAAAGCAAGATGTCTGCCGATTGAGAAAAGAGAGAACTGTCAAATAGATTAGATCGATAAGTGCATCTCCAGATGTATTTGAAATATACATTTTTATCGACGAACAGCGATGCCAGATAATTTACAATTATTACATATTTTTTTCTCGGTAATGCCTTGTTCAGACCATGATGAGTAGAACATGGTGTAACGGTTTGACCAAAAACTAGGCGCGGAGTGGGGAAGCGTTTTTTCACTTTGGAGAGTTGGAGACGAAGCATCAGTATGCAACAGCCAATAACTTTTTCGTGTTTGTTGATATATCCTCACTAACTAGGCAATTAAAGACCGCAAATTCAGGTGTTTTAAGTTGAAAATTGTTTCTTATATTAATAAATATTGGTAGCAAGGTATGTAGCATTGCCATATTTATAATTTAAACGCATCCAAATGATCTATTATGAGATGCGATATTTTCATGCCCTAGTTGTTTATAAACAAACCTACTCGCTGGCAATTTTTTTCCAATATGGCTGATTCTGCTTTTGACATCGTTACACCATGTCTTTATACATCATGGTTCAGACTACGCCGGATATCACCTGATATCGCCAGATGATATCGATTATATGGGATAGCTGCCCGAAAAAAAATTTACGATGTATTCTGCGGTGAGAACAGTAAATGGACAATGTTTTTGATTGTAACCGTAAAAAACACGGTATTGTTTCTGTAAGCATGCAAACGATTGTTGTCATTCCCATGTTTTAACAACGTTTTTTTTTTTTTTTTTTGTTGTTGAATCTACCATCGACAATAATTTTACCATGAAAAACATTGTCAGTGACTTCTAAATGCCTGGAGAAATGCTGTTAAGAAACATAACGACCCCCCTTTTTCATGGTAAAAATGGCAAAAACGGTGTTTTTTTATTGTTTTGGACAATGATTTTTAATGTAAAATTGATGTATTTACAATGAAAAACATAGTTAAATTATGGTATAATCACATACTTAGACATACGTAACGCTGGCGATTTTTTTTTTGTACTCTGCCCCACATCACCCGGTACCAACACCAGTCTGAGCTGCTCGACGAAAATAAACGGAATGAATTTTCTTCATCGCGGCTCTACTCGAGCCCATAACAAAATCCCTTAAAAAACTGTCAAAAAGTTGTTATACAAAAATCAATGCTGCATTTTTCGAGTGGGAACGAGACAAATGCAGGGCTGCGCAGGTACACAACCTCCAGAAACTACTCAAACAGAGGTTTTTTTACAGAGGTTGGTACTTTCGAGTAGTTCATTTTGTACCAACTTTTTTGGAAGATTTCTTCCTGAGTGTTACGTATGTCTTATGTATGTGGTATAACCACATACTTAGACATACGTAACACTGGCGATTTTTTTTTGGTACTCTTTGCCCCACATCACCGGGTACCAACACCCGTATGAACTGCTCGACGAAAATGAACGGAATGAATTTTCTTCATAGCGGCTCTACTCGAGCCCTCAACAAAATCCCTTACGAAACTGTCAAAAAGTTCTTTACAAAAGAAATGCTGCATTTTTCGAGTGGAAACGAGACAAATGCAGGGCTGCGCAGGTGCACAACCTCCAGAAACTACTCAAACAGAGGTTTTTTCTACAGAGGTTGGTACTTTCGAGTAGTTCATTTTGTACCAACTTTTTTGGAAGATTTCTTCCTGAGTGTTACGTATGTCTTATGTATGTGGTATAAGTATGTACAATTACAGCAACTTTTAAGGTGTTTTTAATGTTATTTTTTTTCGGGAGGTGATATGGATGGTGATATGGCCTCGATAGCACGAATCGCCTGATATCAGGTGATATGCGGTGTAGTGTGAACGGGGTATAAAATATGTTACGAAACTATGTTAATGGTTAAAAAGGGGCTTTCACCGAGATTCTGGGAAACACAACTGTTGAAATAACGTATGCCAGATTTGCTCGTCGAAGCCCAAACACAATGAATAGGTTTGCGTTGCGTTGACGTTAATTTGAAAGAAAATGTATGGACTAACTGTCAAATTGCCGCGAACGCAGCCGCAATGTATCCATTATGTTTAGGCCTTTAGGATTTTTGTGTTGCGTAAATTAAAAAGGTGGCCCAGTCGAACTATGAAATTTATTTTCTTGGATCCAAATAACGGTCAATTCAAATGAGTTTCAGTTATACGAAATACTCCCGCCGCAGCGGTGGTAGTACTGATGTGTTTTTTTTCTTTGAGCTCAGTTGACAGTTGTCGTGCGGAGTGCTGCCAAAACAGCAGAAAGGCTGGAAGTTTAACTATTGCGGAATATGTCCAGTAGGTGTCGCACAAGTTATTCAGAACCACAATTTTCTTATAATTTTGTATGGAGTGGTACCTTTGTTTGTCTGTGGTAATACTACACTGAATCCGCAACATTGCAGAGTATTGTTAAAAAGTAAACCAAGACAACGCTGATAAAATGCAACGCAAATTGAAAAATGCGGTTGGTCTCTCCGGTGAGCTCTTTTTACATTTCAAATTTGCATGAGACTGCGTAAAATTGACTGAGTTGAAAATATAACGAAGAAAACTGTCCTGAAATGTTACAACCTTGTTTGATTATGATAGAGGTCAATGTAAAGGCCGAAATGCAAGGTTTTAAATTTTCAGTGTTCATACCAAAAATTTGGTATTTTCATTTCAAAACGGATATCCAGCTTTTTACGCACAATAATGGCGGGTGCTAAAATGCGTGTTCGTAATTTGCGAACCTCTCTGCTCACGTCAGTTTCATGATTTCTGAAGTTTTGACTACACTAATGTTGCCAGATTTATTGTTTTCCTTCCGAAATACACGAAGAGTCAAACTGACGTAAGCAGAATTGTCAAAAGGGTAGGTAACATCAAGGATGGTCAAAATCGTATCAGATAATTATCATGAGAAAATCCTATTGAATTCTGATCACGCATAACACGCGATGTTTTGTATCGTCTCTCGAGAAGAGAACTTATGTGACAAATAAATTGTCGAAAGAATACTCCGTGAACTTCATAGCCTGTTAACTGTAGGCGAGTTTATCTTCGCTTACTCATACGCTGTTTGCATTATCTCACCGGCTCCAATCGGTAATTCATTATCGGCTCCCGATCCGATCGAGCCATGTAACAAAAATCATAGGTTTGAATTATTTTGTGAGTGAGAGTGTCCCGATAATCGTAAAATTGTATCGCAAACCAAAAACTCAGAGAGGGAAAAAACTGCAAGCGGTAGAACCGGTAGAACAACAGAAAGCCAGTAACAAACAGGGATACCAGATCTACAGATTTATCTGTGAAATGCAGATTTTCTGAGTCCGTGGGCGGTTTTGTTTCTTTAAATTTGCAAATATTTGTTGTTACTTTCTGCATAGCTTGCAAACTTTTTTTCGAATCTATATTTGCCCCTTTTTTCCGGTTTTTGCTTGTTTAAACAAAATTTTTCGACATCGACCAACAAACATCAATGAACAATCCTTCGATGCAAATGAAACCGACGAAAAAAGGTACATTGAGTTAACAATAACAATAGCAAGCAACATTTTGTTAAACGATGAAAAATCTATTTTGTTGTCAACACTTGCGACTCAGAACGACAGGGGGATAATTTTCCAAGCGATCGCAATCATTTCTCTCTCCCGATTACTGGAAATTCAACCTCTGAGAGGGAATAAACTATCTCAGCGAATCTTCGAATTGGTTCACTCGGAATCAGCGTTGCCAGGTATTTTTTTTTTAAATCTGGAAGAGGCAAAATAAAAATCTGGCAGTTATTTCGTGGGGTGAAAGGTTAATTTTTCGGATAAAAATCTTGGGGTACGCAAAATTTGAGGTGACAAAATTACAAAATTTCGCGCCAAAATTTAAGTGATGACCTTTTTGCGGAACAAAGAAAATAAAATCTGGATAACATCTGGATCATCCATAAAAAATCTGGATAATTGAACATCAAAGCTGTCTACCTGGATACATGTTCCAAAATCTGGATAATCCAGCTAAATCTGGATACCTGGCAACGCTGCTCGGACTGGCAATCGTACGATAATTGTTACAATCGACTGAGAGGCGAAGTTGACTCACACGCTGAAAAAGATCGAATGTTTATCGCCGATCACCATCATTGGTACCGTGAAATTTTATTTTCAGTCTTAATGATGAATCAAATTTTATTTTCAGTCTTAATGATGAATCAAAACGCTACCGTAACATATTACGAACTTTTCACTATAGCGTCCGCTATTATGGTGCGTAGAAAGCTGGATATGATTACTCTTGGCCCAAAACGAAAAACGTGATTGGAATGAAGTCGATATCTTGTACTGTTTTTGAGTAATGGAGAAACTCGCGTAGAACCAGCCTCACTGTAAACGGAATGAGATTTTCCGACCCGTTTTCAATCTTTGTTGATTTTTCACGTGATGTTCCATTTAATCTTGAAAGGCTGCGATCAGGATATTTCATTTCATCTAAATAGTCTGCGAGAAAAACAAGTCAAAAAAGCAACGCGTGTGAACTACCCGACAGAGCAAATTAAAATGACAACTAAAGTGTTTTTTTTTTTCACCTAATAATGGGTGAATAAAAATTACACACTTTTCTTTTAGAAATATGTTCTCATAACGCGTACAGATTTACCCATTTTCCTTTACAATTTACTCATTTCTCAACAGCCCATATAAGAGATCATTTAAATAATACATAACGCTCTGTGTGGTCCCCGTGGCTCTGTGGTTAGCGATGTCGGTCGGCTAGCTCTCCTACACGGTTGTGATATCGGGTTCGATTCCCGATCCAGTCGAGGATCTTTTCGAGCTGGAAATTTTCTCGACTCAGCACTGGGGCACGGTGTATCGTTGTACTTATCCTACACATACAAAATGTGCCAAAAACAATATCGATAACGAATTCTCTCAACTAATCTAGTTGATCGAGACCGCTATTAGCCACAAGGCTAAGCGTGCGATATTGTTGTTATTGTGCTCTAGGGGGTGGGGGAGTCTTTGGCGGAGCGTTATAATGCATGTGGCAAACATGTAAAATTGCGTTACATGGGGGTGGGTGGGTGTTGAAAATTGTCAAATTCCGCGTTATGTAATATTTGAATGGTTCCTAATAAGAAAATAAAAATCTAGCCATTTCAGACGACACCCTGTGGCATGATATCTTGACGGCAGGGTTGTCTTAAAATCACTTACAGTTGTTAAATTTTGAAATCGATTTTTTGGAATAGGTTTTAAAAATCAGCACTTTCGCAGTCCCGAGTTGAAAATAAATTGATTTGCTGTTAATTTTATCGTGCTTTTCATTGATAAACATAGGGCATAAAACGTCTTTGGCAGAATACTCTATTTCAAGATTTTAATTTCGCTTTGAAATGCTTGGCAAGTTGTGCGAATTCAACAACGAATCACTTCACTTCAACTTTTTCACAGTGCAGTTGTGAATAAGGCAATCCACGGGTGACGTTTCTTTGCTTGTACGTTTGTTTTTGTTGCTGTTTTTCAAGCTGCAAAACCAAAACACGACCAAAACAGAAATCTTTTAATGTCGGCAATAATATCAAGTGATTTTATATTGTTGTATTTAAGATTGGCACTTGCGATACTAGAGCTACCGATCGGATAACATTTGTTTTTCACGCTTCTGGATCCGGATTGCATCCAAGTTGAGACCGATTGAACATACATAAAGCTGTCATAAGTTGAAAACAGACTGAAATCAGCTGATCGCAACTGTCTCGTAGATTGCCTTATAACTTGAAATCGATCAACAACGTAACGATAACCCTAAATACACTTCAAAGTAAACCCGTTTCCAAAAAAATCAAAATTCAAATCAAATAAAAAAAAATCAAACATATTATTATTTATAGGTACCTAGAAATGATTAAAAAATAATAATTCTGGTTTCACCTATTGAACTTTCACCCTTATCGTTGTTTACGACCGAATCCGGCTTTTGTTTAAAGAAATTATTCCGATCGAATTTCATATTCGTTCGCAATGGAGCTTTCGGAAGTTCGAATTGATTTTAACGAAAATGAAAATGCAATCAATGCAACACTTCAGTTCGAATGTGGTACGGCCGTGAGCAAGAATAGGGATTATTTCAAAACAATCTCCCTTGTCCTCTTCACTGCCGTACCCAATGTTTGAAAAAAAAATCAATTCGAACGAATTGAAAAGTTTTTCTTATTTCGAATAAGCTCAATAAAGGGGTACTCGTGCGTTCGAATTGACTTGAACAAACACAGGAACACTAATTTTCGATACTTTTATACCTACGTAGGTACGAAAATTATAATCAAATACCGAAACGGAATGTGTAACTAGCACCACCTAGGTTTTACTTCTTAGTGCTGATCTTGCAAGACTAGTCTTCTCGCTTCAAACATGATTAGCATAAAGTCTGTTAATTTGTCCTAATTCAACATCTATTCCATCTATTTTTTAGCAGAAAAAAAAACATTAAATTAGTTCGTACTGTGTGAGCAGTACAAATCTATTTATAAGCAATCTTATCCAAGTACAACTTAAATGAATCCCAGTTTTGCTCTGTTTTCGATAACCAACCAAAGTTTAGATTACTTCCACAGAAGCTTTTAGCGATCATCATGATCTACTTGCGCTGGGCATTTCCTTGTCGATTCATGTCCTTCGGGAAGGCTCTCTGTGGCGGTGTACGGATTCTGCGTGCCTCTTTGGACCGGTTGCGCACCACCTTCGAGTGGATAGCACAAGATACACAGTAGTGAAGCTTGGCATACAGCTTAGGCAACACATACGCTGGAAGCATAAAATAAGTATTATTAGTTATCTAATACTAAACTGGAATGCACAGTGATGTGCAAGCAAAGTAAAATGCTTCAGATAGCAAATATTTATATTATATATCATTTCATATAGTCAGGAATAGTTTTTCATCATGATAAATCATTATGATAAAAAAGCCGGTCATGTTTTATTTTTACACTGTAGACTAGAAGTAATTGTGATTTTGCAATTAACTTCGTATTATATTCCCACTAGTACTAAATTTGTATGGTCCAACATATTTTGATACGGCTTTTCTATCAAAGAGTGTCGATGAGACACATGAAATCACTACTATTTTAACAAACTCATACTTACAGCTATAAACTGAAGCATCTGAAATGTCTCGCACAGCAGCAGCTTCTACGATATTTCGGATCACGAATTTCTTAATAGCCTTATCCTTCGGTACGCATCGAGCACAGTTGGTGCAACGCACGGCCTTGACATGGCCACGGTTGTGTTTGCAGCGTCCTCCATTACGCCTTTTCTTAGTCTACAATCAAAAATGAAAAACAAAATCAGAAAAAATGGTTTCGACCAACTTATTTACACCGGGACCGCCATATTTAAACACATGCCTGAAAGCACTCCTTGGAAGAGTTGAACTCCCTTTTTATATAAATCTTTTGCTAAATGACATGTTCATTTGAATTTACTACACTGCCTATGCTCAAACGTTTTCACATGTATTTTTACTCCAGAATAAAACAATATTTCACAGAAATCAAATGAAATCGAGGATTTTTTTGGACTTACCATTTTGGTGACAGATTACTGAAAGAATCGCGGAAGTAGAGAAAGAGTAAGACGAGTGTGCACTCAGTTGCCGTTTTGTTGCTGACAGAACGTCATCGATATAAAATTAATCGATTGACAAGGGGCTCGCATATAAAATTACATAATATGTACACTCTAACGGGAATAACCTCAACGATAACGTAGAAAATAGCTTGAATTTTGTTAACGAAAAAACCCAATATAAGGCAATCCACGACTCAGTTGTGATCACCTGATTTCAGTTTGTTTTCAACTTTTGACAGCTTCAGGTATGTTCGAACGGTCGCAACTTGGATACAATCCGGATGAAAAAGCTTAAAAACAAGCGTTGCGGGTCGATGAACACCAAAATCAAAATTTTATGCTTATGTCTACTATATAGTATGTAATTATCTAAAATCCAATCTTTCGCAAAGATACTCTGCATTGCAGAACCTTGTATGCTGATGCATCTTTGTATAACTTTCAGACATTAAACAACTTGCGTTTGATATTTGCAGAATGAAAAATATTCTAATGAAGTATACTGTCCCGCATAGTCAATAACCATAAACGGATGATAATCCATATGGTTTAACGATACCCCATACAGTTGGGACAATAACCCGAACTAGTTGTTAGGCACGTTTTATGGTTATTGATTATGCGGGGTACCAGAGAGTCAAGCCAAAAACATTTACCACTGTATTTTAGTGGTACGCAAAAAGGATAACAATCAGCAAAAGTACATTATTGTAAACGAAAGAATTGCAACTTTTAATGAACTTAAGTTGTAATTAAACTCTGATATTTTCCATTACTTTTTGAATGTCCTGTCTGTTCAACTTCTTTTTACCAAAAAAAATTGATATATACATTGTGATAAATTTTTCCCATTCTACACGGATAGAACAGCAAGGTATATAACTTCACGCCACAAAGAACAATATCGATTTTCCAAACTCTATACTAATTTCAACACATTTCTTGTTTATAAATATGCTGATAATATTTAAAAGAAGCAGATTTTCAACGGGTAATTAAAGAGAAAAAATCCGGCAACTCTGTACACAACAAGTCGACGAAACTCTTGGTGTACACCAAACCATTTCCTGTTGTGCATACTGTCAGTTTTGAAATATTTCATTGTGTGTTTATTCTGTTTATCACTGTGGGATATCAATCATTATTGATTTGTTTGTTATACGATGATATCGTTTGTTGATCGTGGTTCCGATTGTGTTTTACTGTATTTGAGTGGAAAGAAAAAATCATTTAATGTGGATTTTAACCGGAGTGATAAATGATAATAATAATTCGCTTTGTGTCAAATTTTAAAAACATCATTATTGTGGCCACTATAATCAAAGCAAAAAAAAACTATTGTAAGTTAATGATTCCTGAATTTAGATATTTTGTTAATAAATTGCGGTAATACAAGTCACTAGTAGAACATTTTAGTGAAAATTAAATCAGCATGTTTGGTGTTGATACTCATGTAAGTATAAAATTTTATGGAGTGCTTATCTGAAAGGGACTGCTATTTAGGCTACTCGTCAATCTCCCTAAAAATACTATCGATCAGTCTTTCGAGTTTTTCAAATAAAATGATAACAAAAAACAGGTATGCAGTGAAGCAACTTCTACAACAGGTTTCTGTTCCATGCAGAAGAGTGTATGTATAAGTTCAAAAGCTTGGAAAGCGTATCAAAGCTCTACGATGCATTATACGTCTGTCATTGTCTTGTCAGTCGAAAGTCGAAGTCCAGATAAGAATTTTACTTCATTGTAAGCAGACGTGTTTTTCCCGTTAGATGTGTTTTTATAGCTTAAGCTTTATCGTATTTTGAGATTCACTTTCCCAAATTTTTAGCAAAAGTCTGTCAATTTTACAACATTTAATAATATACAAATACGGTACAACCTTTGATAATGTCTGTTATTCGCGTGTTCACTCGTAACATGGCCACTGCGGCCAAGATTAATAACGTGGTAGTTATTGGTGGTGGTTTAATGGGTTCCGGAATTGCACAGGTAAGTCATATTATAATCAAAATGTTTAGAATAACACCATGACTTGCCGTCTGGTAAAAGTCCGCAAGTCTAAAGGTCACCATACAAAATGATCATCTTGAATGCCGGCTGCCGAGGGGTTTTTGGATGCTTATCTAAGATAACGCTTCTTTTCAGGTTGCAGCAGCTACAGGCCACAACGTTACTTTGGTGGAAGTTTCTGATCAACTAGTGAACAAGGCAGTAGCTGGAATCAAAAAAAGCTTAGAGCGGGTGGCCAAAAAACAATACAAAGACGATGCTTCGAAAGGTCAAGAATATATTGAGGGGACATTAAGCAAATTAAAGGGATCCTCGAAGTTAGAAGAATCGATCGAAAATACTGATCTTGTTATTGAAGCTATAGTTGAAAAAATTAATATCAAACATGAGCTGTTTGGTAAAATTGATTCGATTGCCCCGAAAAGTGCGATTTTTGCCAGTAACACGTCATCTTTATCAATTGGTGAAATTGGGTCCATCACGAAACGCGAAGATCGATTTGGAGGTCTACATTTTTTTAATCCAGTGCCCATGATGAAACTTCTTGAGGTTATCCGTACTGATAAAACATCTGAAGAAACGTACCAACAGCTAATGGAGTTTGGAAAACGAATGGGTAAAACTTGCATCACTTGCAAAGATACTCCTGGTTTCGTAGTAAATCGCCTGCTGGTACCTTATATGGCAGAAGCTGTTCGCCTTCTAGAGCGGGGCGATGCGAGTGCCAGAGATATTGACACAGCGATGAAACTGGGTGCTGGTTATCCCATGGGACCATTGGAATTAAGCGACTACGTTGGATTGGATACGACCAATAATATTCTGCAAGGATGGCATAAACAATTTCCAGATAATCCTTTGTTTACACCACCCAAGATATTGGAAAAACTAATTGCTGAAGGCAAATTTGGAATCAAAACCGGCGAAGGTTTTTATTCATACAAGAAATAAGTTTCGGTTGTTTTACAGTTTGATTTACAAGAATGAAAAATAAATTGCATTTGATTCAAGTTTATTTATAATTGTCATGTCTGATACCGTATGGTGCCCGTTTACCGCTCAGTTAAGAGCGAAATTAATTTCAATGTCTCATAAAAAGTCCCGAAGCTATATTTTCACTAGCAGTTTTGACTATTACATAGTTAAAATTATGTTTTTTTTTACAAAAAAAAAAACGACCTAATTATTAAACGGAAAGTTTTTTGTTAATAACTTGAAACGTATTTACTTCTTGTGGCTACTTTCATGGAATATCATTAAATACATATGAGTCCGTTCACCGCTCACCATGGCTCCCTTTACCGCTCATGATTCAATAAGATATTATTGGAAGTTCGCATGGTTTTATACGATATAAAATAACATCAAATGGTATTTCGAATTATCCAGCATATTTACTCACATTTTAGTAGCGGTTTTTAGCGAAAAACATCTTATCAAAGAAAAGTGCTCCATGCAATTTTAGTTTAGTTTAGCTTCTCGTTGTCAGTCGATTTGAAACCCATATTTTGCCATATTATGCTAATAAATATAGACAGTCTGAACAAAAGCGTGAAAAAGTTGTGAAAAAAGCAGAGCAAATTTCTAATACATACAGCTTTTCGCTTTAAATACGCATTGAGAATTGCTGATAAGTTTCAAAAATTATACTGAATTTATACGAACTGTCGGTCGATTTTTGCATTGACGTACATATATTGCAACTGAATATCACAATCAAAATCAAACTTAGCTAGTACGATTAGTAGCACACTAGAATTTGCGATTTAGAGCTATATAAGAATGTATTAATCTTATTAAACATTGCACTTTGTTACTTTCAGGATCTTTAATTGATCTATTATCTGCCTGTTATCTTTAAAATAAATCAATAAAATGACGCCACCAATAAAATCTGTCGTTATAGTCGGAGCAGGAACAATGGGGTCAGGAATAGCAATGGTACGTTTTATATCTCTTATTTTTTTTCAATGCGTTATCTGTGTAGGTTTGTGCAGGTCACATTGTTAGTTAACTAATCTCAATTAAATCTTTTCAACATATTTAACATCATAATGGAATCTAGTAACAATACAATATTTATAGCTTTAGTATTAGTATCGAAACGATATGCTTGCATGTCTACTGATAAAAGGGCTGATTCGGCGAATTATAAGAATTTTATTAGTTAATAAACAATTGTGCGTTACGTGGATCGTATTGCTTGAGCTTAATTTGAGAATAATTTGTAGGTTGCAGCAACAACAGGTCACAATACTACGTTAGTGGATATTGATCAGTCATTGCTAGATAAAGCCCGCTCGCAAATCGAGAAAAACACCGACCGATTCGCACGCAAAACATTCAAAGCTGACCTGGACTCGGCCAAATCGTTTGTCTCGGAATCGTTATCGAATATTCGGTATACTCTTGGGTTGGAAGAAGCAGTCTCAAATGCGGATATTGTTATCGAAGCCATCGTGGAAAGCATGAAAATCAAGCAACAGTTGTTCAAACGGATTGATAATGTATGTTTCATTGATCTAGAGAATGCATATTAGTTACAGTAATTAATATTTGATAGATTGCTCCGCCACATGTGATTTTCGTAAGCAACACATCTTCCCTGTCCATACAGGAAATGGGAGAAGTTACGAAGCGACAAGATCGATTCGCTGGATTACACTTTTTCAATCCGGTGCCTTTAATGAAGCTGATCGAAGTAATAAAAACCGATAAAACTTCAGAGGAAACATTTGCAACTTTAATGGCGTTTGGAGGCAGCTTGGGGAAAACGTGTATCAAATGCAAGGACACGCCAGGGTTTATTGTCAATCGTTTACTCTTCTCCTTGACCTCGGAAGCACAGCAAATGCTGGAACGCGGCGACGCAACAGCTAGGGATATTGACATGGCCACTAAACTTGGTCTGGGACATCCAATGGGACCCTTTGAACTAATGGACATGGTTGGATTGGACGTTACCTTAAGTATTATGCAAGAACGTCAGTCTCGTTTCCCTGATGATCCGAGATCTAAACCAAGCCCCATACTAGAGAAAATGGTGGCTTCAGGAAAACTTGGTGTTAAAAGCGGTGAAGGATTTTATAATTATAAATGAAAGGTGATTGGGAAATGATGAAAATGGTTGAAGGTAAAACTACGGGGTGAAAAAAATTTTATGAGACTTAATAAACACTATTATCTCTATAATTTTCAAAAAACTCCTTTGCGTTCTTCCGTTTGAAAGTAGTTATGAAAGAAATCTGTATAATTTCAGTTAGTTAAAAAAACTAGTTTGGAATTACATCCGAAAAAGACATGTATTATTCAACTACAGAAAGTTATCTAAATATATCTTTCATGTATGAAGTCACTCATCAAATCTTCATTTAATAATACGCTCCTTCGGGAACATTTTTCTTTTTTTTGTATTCAACAATTGCTTTTTCTTCCATAAATAATTATTTAGCTGTGAGTAGGTTTTTATTCGCTCTCTATGATCATAAACAATCCAACAAAAAACTTCGGTCGATGAGCTCAACATCTTATTTGTAAAAAACGGTGTTCACTTCGCTAGGCGGCTGAAAACTGATTAATCGACCTCTCTAGTCAAAACATTGACATTCAACTAGGCGGATATGCAATACCTTTCATGCTTAAATCTTATCACTCGGTGCGCTATGATATTGATATCCGAATGTTTTACTCTGTTCCGCTTACGACGCTGTAGATCACATGATTCATAGCAATAATTCCAGCAAGATTTAGGCTACTGGATAAAGCCATTTTGCGATAAAGCATTTAACGATAAATGGGTATCTTTTGCACGCGAATATTTTCTTATTCGGCAACCTGTAAACTCTGTCGTTATTCCGTTTCAATTGATAGCAGTCGCTTTTGGAGACACAGCGATTGATAGTCTGAATTGTCTAATATAATATATATTATCATCTTTCAACCACAGTTATGAGTCACATTCATCGGCAACTTAAGCTTCCACCTTACCAAAAAAAGAAAAATCATGCCCGCTGTTTAGAAGGTCAGTCTACTCGCATCTTAAAAATGTCATCCAGCCAGGAGTACCCGGTTTTACCCGAAGGTTTGCAACCAATGGAAAATCAAGTGGCGGGGCACAATTTTCAACAGGGTACAAAAAATTTAGGTAATTTATTGTTTTTATGTACCATAACGTTTATAACGTTTTTTTTTGTAGGTTTATTAAAAAATATAGTCGACGGATCCCTTTTGAAGCCAGCCGGAAAACTGCTATGTGGAGCTCGAGAAATTAAATTCTACGAGCAAGTCCAAGCTGCTACCAACGAAACAGATTTGGTTCCTCTGAAGGAAATAATTCCACAGTACATGGGACATTTGAAGCTGGAAATAGACGGTAGAGCTGTGCAATTTTTGAAGTTGTCCGATTTGACCCATGGTATGCTGGAACCATGTATTATGGACGTTAAAATCGGATGTCAAACCTGGGACCCATTAGCAAACGCGGAAAAACGGAATGCAGAGGAATCTAAGTATCAAGCCTGCAAGCAAAATTTGGGCTTATGCATACCAGGCTTTCAAGTTTATTCGCTCAGCAATGGTCGCATTATGCGGTATGGTAAAGAATACGGCAAAAAATTAACGGAAGTTACTGTTAAAGACGGTTTGTAGATATGCTATCGTTTTTTTTTTAATTTTTCTAACATTCGTGTTTTGACAGCATTCCGCAAGTTCCTAAATGCTGAAAGTGGCTTATGTCGACAGTTGTTGATTCAGTTTTTGTCTGATCTTTGGACTATACAGAAATGGGCCCGAACACAAACCACGTTTCGGCTCTATGCTAGTTCCGTCCTGTTAGTATATGATGCGCGTCGTCTCAAACCGACGTTGCAACATCAATCCAAGAGTCTGAATAGTTATAATGGCATACCAAGTGGTAACAATTCGTGCCCTAATAGCCCCACCGAAGTAAACAGTAGTGCGAATAAGCAACGTGTAGGTTCTAGCTCACCCTCGTCTGTTTCACCCACTGGTGCAGACAGTAGGGTGGAGCCTTTACAGCATTATTTCAAAATTCAAAGGAGTCATTCGGCCATGCACAACTATGAAGAGGTAAGAAAAAATATATATCATTTGAATTTTCATAATTTTCGTTTCTTTTTTGTCTAAAAAGGAAATGAAGGGAATGCGCGAGAATTATATCCTAATGCGAGATAATCTGGTTGGTTCATATGATAACAAAGTGTGGGCCAGTGCTCGCATGATTGACTTTGCGCATGTGTTTCCAAACGAGGAAAGTACTATCGATAACAACTATCTACAGGGCATAGACAGTTTAGTCAAAATTTTTGAATGTTTTCTAAGAGAGTGCGAATCGGAGAATGCCCCCAAGCCGGGTGTACCATAGACATGCTTCATACTTCTTTGTCAAAATGAAAATATGTTGTTTAAGTCGCTGTATTTGGACCAGTTTTCGTCGTGATCTTAGATCACTCAATATCAATTAAGCCTAGCACAAGATAGTTGACTGAAAAACTGACTGCGGCGGAGTAAATTGTTTTCCATTTATTATTTTCTTTACCTAAAATATAGCATAATTTTGCGCAAGCCATGATGACAGACAAAGATATTTATGGTATTATTAACAGCTACGCTTCAGACCGGTACTTTCAATTAGACATTACAATTGGTTTTACAATAAATCCCAGTTCCATTTTTTACGAAGAATGTTTGAATTAAAAGATATATCATTATTGATTGACAAAAGAAAGAAAGCCGTCAAAATTCCAAGAAATGCCAGTTCTCTTATGAATAAGTGATTTTAATAACTGGAAAGTTAGTTCAGTTTTGTATCGTACGCCCCTTCACACATTCAATCACGATAAGATTCATATCAACTGTTACGTCCTATTTGAGTAACACCCTAATTAAACCGAAGGTTCTAGCTCTACCTTCACTCGAAATTAAGCGTTACACGTGGAAACATGTCTTATTTTATCATTGATTTGAAGTTTATTTTCTGCTGTAGGTTGGTAGAATTTTGGAAGCTCTTCCTTTTGGCTGCTGCACTGATCTCTTTGAACCCTTTTTGGACTGGTCGTGGCGTGACTTGAATGAATCTGAGTGCGCATGGGGTCAGCACCTCTTACCAATGTTTCTGTGTGGCCATCATAGCGCTAATCTATCTAGGGTGAAGTAAACGATTTTGTTTCGGTGGTTCAAGCATCATAAAAATGCGTACGGTCCAATACAACTTGTGCCCTGAAACTTTTTAAACCAGCCTTTTTTACTTTTCTGCGGGTAGAGGAATGCTACACTGCTATCGTTGCGCTTATTTCGTGCTCCACTCGAAAAGATTTCACTACTATTCGCAAATCAAATTCAAACTAATTCGAGAAGTTATTTAGAATAAATCCACAGTTCAGTCAACTCAGGAGTGGCATAGCTAAGATTACTGTCCCAAATAAGTCTAAGCTGAGAACCACAGACAAGTGGCTTAGCAAAAACCCGCGTATTCCACTAAAATTTGAAATCAATCAATGAAATAAATCAAATTACGGAATGTTTCTCAACCCAAGTATTATTAAAAAATCATAGTTAATTAACTGTTTTTTAATTTCAAACTCAACAAAAATAATAAGAAACGTCCATCATCATTTGCCTACAATAAGAAGATTTATTCAACTCATTCATCGCATTGCTTGCATTCTACCGTTTTACGTCAAGTTCAAGCGCACACTCAATCGACCGCGAAGTACGTTCGCACGAATGCATTACACCGCCAGTTAGCGGTCCTATACAACACGGAAGGCATAACACATTTGTAAAATTTACATTCACCCCGATGGCGGTGCTAGAATTTCAATGCTTCGGGATTGTCTAAGTTTTGTTGTTCTGGTGGCCTAGGTAATGAACGACGCTGTATTTAGCGCCCATCTGTACTAGCTTGCTGGCTTTCAGCCAAGAAACTGGATTCAACTATGACTTGGTGGCTGCCTAACTTGTGCGACTATATTCTGGCGGGCTTTATGTGCCATTGATTATTGGCAGTATTTGCTACGAGTGAAAACGAAAACAAAAATTTTTAATATATATAAAACAGACAGGTAATAACATAAGGTAGCTTAATTTTCCCAACACAATCTAGTATTACTAGCATTGGTGTCAGGAAGTATGTAATGAATGCAAATGTACTCGTATTTCGTTGTATATATGAAATGCTAGAAGGCAACTGCATCTTTTGATGTTATATGCTGATGGATTGGTATGTTCGTTTTTGATCTGGACGGGATCTTAAGTGTTTGATCTGTTTCTCACAATCCGGATTTGGGTCCTTTGCCACCCATCACGTGCGTGTTGTAGAGACCGTTTAGTTGTTCGAGAATTATAAATGTTAGCACCGTATGTGGACCCAATCGGGCGTAGTACGCGGTGAAGCCCTTCCAAAGTGCGAAAACGCCTTCGTGGCGGATAACTTTGACTATAACATCAATAGTGTTTTTGTACGGTGGTTGTTCGCCTGCGCTAACTTTCATATTCTGAATTCTGCAATCAAAATAGGTATTGTGAAAAAAAATCTGGTTTAAATCGTAATAAAGATTATTTTCCTACCTTGTTTTGGCAATATCAACTGGTAACGAAGCCGCGGTGGTAATTAAACCAGAGAACATACTAGCAGTAAAGTGTAATCCAATGCCTTCTTTAAGGTACCCACTGTTAACAAGATACGCTTTGGCTTGTGAATAGGAAGCAAGTTGCGCTGCATTGACTACCATAGCCCTTCCCATGGTAGGAATACAGCCGCGCCACAGCGCTAAAACGCCTAAAATTTCAAACAGCAATAACCTAGTAAATTGCTTCAGTCATGTCATGTCACTTAGCAGCTGTTACCTTCCTCTCTTGCAATGCGGAAGAAAGCGTTGAAGAAATTTGTATAATTTCTTCGCTCGGCTACCGGCAGCCGACCATCCGCTGTCATTCGTATGAGAATTAATTCGCATGGGTTGCCTACAAAGGAACCAATGGCCCCAGCAGTCATGCCCATGAGCATGGATTCCAGTAAGTTTGGAGCTCGATTCGTTTTTCTAAAATTGAAGGAAAGAAACTTCAATGATGGTCTTTATATACGTTAAATCTATTTTCTGTTTAAAACGAATTCTTCAAACAAAAATCAGTAGAAAAAAAGGCGTTTCAGGTCAAATTATAATGAATGTTAACATTTCAAAGAGAGCGATTTCAAAAAGGCATTATATATAAGACGCAAAGCAGATATGTTCATTCAACTGAAAAGCAAATTCCCAACCTTCGGTTTTTTTGCTTCAAATACATCAAATCTCAAAACACTACAGACTACCTAAATATAGTCCACATAATTTTTCAAAATCACATGCTTCACGTTTTGATAAACATACGTCATCACTTGGTTATTCGTTTAAACTGCAAAGCAAAAAGGAGCAAAAAAACGCAACTTACTGTCTGTAGGCGTCATTAAGCGATGTATACACACCCAGCCGGGTGGTGGTGTATGTCGCCTGACGCATGATTGCGGCACTCAATCCTTTGTATAATGCAAAAGTACCTTCGCGCTTGATGATCTTGCTGATGGCATCGAATGTGTTGTTGTATTCTTTGACGGCGCCTCCCATGCCGGAAATTTGCATGCGTGTTTTAACTAGATCCAGCGGTTGCACCACACATGTTGCTCCGATTCTATGACAAGACGAAAAGAGAACACAATTGATATGTATTCGTGTGTGGATTTATATCTATTCCATAGTAAAGCTTAACTATATGTTTGCAAAAAAACGTTTGTTTCGTTGTTTGGCACGTGATCACGAAATTTATAATTTAAATCGCTACTTCTACTGAATTACCATTTATTTCAAGAAAAATTTATAAATACATCTTCGACTCTTTCGACACAGATAAGTTTCAATTTTATTTGTTTGATAATAGAATTTACATGTTTGGGGTATTTCTGATGCGAAGGCTTTTTGGCTGCTGGTAGCTTTGATTAGAACAGTGTATAAAGGTAGGTATTAGGTGTGCATATGTTTTTATTGACCGAATTTGTTAGCAATCATTGACAATATTTGCTTCCATAGTCATGTAGACATACTAAACGAGAAAATAAATTGCCTCAATTACATTACACATTAGCGTATGTTTCCTGATCGCTGTTACCAACTGAGTTATAACGTTGCTTTATAGCTAGCATTATAGTCTCAGAGTGCTACTAAAGTTTTTGAATGTTTCTTAGTTTAACCCTTATTTTGATGTTTACTCGTTTGGTATTTGAATGTTCTGGGACCCGATTCATTCAGCATAGAAATGTGTTCATGGAGGTCAGAATGTGGTGTGGTGTGTCACTGCAAATCATTATGAACAAGTACATATATACAGGAATATATGGCAGATAACGGGCACATCGAATTTCGGGCGATAAGAAAGGTGGTACCATATTGCAAGAACTCAATATTTCGTTTATACAATGTTTGAGTACGCATATCTAAATTTAATATTCGGTGCACCCGACATTTGCAGGTTAAAAGGTTAAAAAGCTTGAAAAGGTACATGTATTCAAAATAAACAAAAGAATGTTAGGTTACTAAATTTTTGAAGCAAATCAATTTATTCTTCCACATGTAAATGTTCTGAATGCAAGTATAGAAGAACTGAGGCAAAACAGTGCTCTTGTTACACAAGTAATAACGATACTATTAATGCTAGGTAACTTTTAGTTGAACTGGTATTCCACCAGCTCAGATGTGTATTGTTTTGAAATTATATAATCCACGGACACCGAACGTATACACAGTTTGAAAAATTTATTATTCTACGTGTCACAGATATATTAGGAACCAGTTGACGACCTCTAAATGATCTCACCATGCAAGACATATTTCCCGTACGGCCTTTTTCTGTGTTAATGTTCACGGTCATAAGTGGCTGATCGTGAAAAAACAACTCATTGCCGACCATTCACTAACCTTCAAGCGTATTGGTTTGCGTATGGTGGAAATCCAATCCATTATTTTTCCTCTATCTCATACGTAAATACTTTCCAAATGTAAAAATAACTTCTTGGTAAACTTTTATAGTAATACAAAATTGACCTTCTTATAACTTACCCAGAGAGACCACCGAACATATACTGGATATAGACAGGCTTTTTCTTCTCACCCATTTTTCGAATAAATCAAGTTTTCAATAAATATTTTTTCAATTCTATACAAAACAAAGTATGTCGCCAGTATTTTATTAAAGCTATATTCCAAATTACGGATACCAAATGCAAATGTGCAACTAATAAATGATGAGTTCACTTTGAGTCGTACAACTGCAACTTCAACCGGTACGATGATGAAAACGAACTGAGCACAGCACTGCAAACTGAAATTGTAAACCACTGACACCACACTAAGCAAATGTATAAAACAAGCAGATACGAGAACAGGCAGCTGATGGCAGCGATCTATGGTCGTATTATAGTTTAAAAAAATATTTTTTATTTATTGTGTAATGTTTTAGCTGTCATATGCCAGCTATGGTTGTGCGCGTTTAGTACAATGAGTACAGTCGATGTTTACACTGGGGCCAAACGTACGACGCAGGGATACTAGATGTGCAGATTTGTCTGCAAAACGCAGATTTCTGAATCTGTGTGCAGATTTTTGTTGATTCGCAGATATTTACAGATTTTCAATAGTTTTTGCAGATATTTGTAAAAGTTTACCTCTATTTGCGCAGACTTCCTCAAAATGTGTGCAGATTTTTGCAGACTTTTGTCTGCCCAAGCGAAATTTTTTCGAATCACAGCTTGATTTTTCACAGATTTTTCCAGTTTTTCGAGCAGTTGCAGACATTTTTCAAAAACATCTGGCATCTCATAAACGAACTGGAAATATGATACAGATTTGGTAAAATATACCAGGTAAAAGCCGTTGTTAAAAATGGAAATTTAGTTCGAAAAAAATATTCTATGATATGCATTATTTTTACAGAAAAATCAAAATTAAAAACTGACCACTGAAACTGGGTTAAACTGCCGTCGTTAGATTAATCAGGATCCCCATCGACCGAGCGAAACCTACTCCGGTTTGCAGCGTGTTTTAATAAATCCAAGCAAGCAATCTCCGGCTGACCGGTCACCGTGAGAAATTAATAAACTGTCTTGGTACACCTTGCGAAGTCATAACACATCGAAAAACCCATAGATGAGTAAAACTTACCCTGACCGAAGACGCGTTTACACCGGGACATGCACGACTGCTCTATTATGTTCTATCGACGCAAACGCGCACGGATACGGTGTTTCGCACCGATTCTCTCTTACACAATAATAAAAGCGCACATGAAATCCACACTACGAAAGTTAACTAGAACGAGGTCTATATGATGAACAAGCTATGTCCTCTATGAAATAAGATGCATTCAACGGTTAAGAAACTTGTAAAAATGCAAATGTGTATATGGAACAAAAAAAGATACGTAAACAAAATAGCTGCGTCGTGGACATATACATTTGGATTTTATTAAATCAGCGAAAAGCTCTACAAGTTTTCGGCAAAATTTTCAATAACTTCGGCATACACTACACTGTGAATATATGGATATGTAAAAGAGTCGTTCTATTGTTTCTAATTCAAAAGATTCAATAAAACTTACGCTCAAATAAATTTTTGATCTCTGGGTAAATGTGCTGCTTGCGCCGTTCACCATCGTCACTGGTTGTGTTTCGCTTTATGGTTTTGACGTTTGTCAATTGGAATTGCAGCTGTAATTCAATTGAGTTAAACAGTCGTGATAATACAAAAGATATGGTAATTTCCATTAACCAGTTTTCAACGCAAGATCATTTCATTGGAAAGTGTTAATCATCGAGAAACCAACACTAAATTACTTTAACTTGCAGTGTGGTGTGATGAATTAAATCAAGTGCAAAAACACTTGAAGTAATCGTGACATTTTTATAGTGTAAAATAAAATGGTTCTGACAATCTACAATGTAAAAAAACGACACGTTACTGCCAAGTGGATTCCACTTACTTCTGTTCTAATAGATGAAACATTTCATATCTACGTATCAAAATGATCAAAATACACTTGAGTTTTAGTTCACAGCACAAAATCAAGTATCTTACACTGCGGTTTGACATGTCATGCATACCAGAAGCAATCACTTTACACTCGGATTTAAATGGCTACACACGTCAAATGCCAAAACACGTTAGAATAACGTGGATTCCAATAAAAATCGATATGGATCGACATAAAAAAAAAGATTAGGTTCGTTTATTGACACTCATATGTAAAGAGCATCAGGGATTAACGTGCGATTTATTTTCAGTGTACAGTGTGGGCAAAAACATCATATCAGGAACCATTCAAATATTACATAACGCGGAATTTGGCAATTTTCAATACCCACCCACCCCCATGTAACGCAATTTTACATGTTTGCCACATGCAATATAACGCTCCGCTGAATACCCCTCCACCCCCTAGAGCGTTATGTATTATTTGAATGATCCCTCATGTTTTTTGTGTGGGTTAGCGTAGTAATATACCTGTGTTTCACTTACATTGGTTTTTGTTTGCATGTGAGATTTTTAGTACAAACGAAAAACTGAGAGATTTTCACGATTTTTGTCCTCTCTTTCCTTTGAACATTGTTTTGAATTTGACAAATACTATGAGATTATTGATATCAATTCAAAACGTGCTTCAAAATAACATGTGTATTTGAATATTTGCAAGCCTAACTGGTAGTTTAAACAGCATCAGCTACAATTAACTATTCAAAAAAACAATTTTGAGCGTAAACAACCAGTTAAAGGTTTTATTTAAAATACAAAAAACCAAGTTTACAATATATTTGAAGACAATTGTTGCTTTCTACACAAAAGAAATAATGAATGCCGAGAAAGTAACAATAGAAGAAAATACAAAGGACAGTTCAAACAGCACGAGCGCGAAGCAGTCCCTTACAGAACCTCGGGAGAATGAGATCTCAACAGACGTAAAAAAAACGTCTTTGGAAACCCAAAACGACGCTTCATCAGATCCAAAACTTGATCATATGAACGAGATGGAACTGCCAAATAACACAGAACAAATATTTCAAGACACACCTGTGTACAAGGATGAACCATCAGATGTCGACATGGACTTAGCGGAGGTTAGTATTTTAGGTAATAAAGATAGATGAACAAAATTACACATAACATTGTTTTTCAAGGATTTTACAAAAAATACTGCATATTCGACAGGACAATCTGCAGTCCCAACAATTAACAACAAAACTTCCTACCAAGAACAGATTGCTACGGAACAAGCAACAGAGTCGCAGGCGGTCTTGCAAATAGCCAATAGTTCTCTATCACTTTTATCACAATATATCAGTTCTGACTCAGAGTCAAACATAACGGACTCGGAAGAAGAATTACCTAGAGTAGCAACTCAATCTATTAAACAAGAAGCGGAGTCCGATGATTCCGAGGACTGTGTGGAAGTTGTGGAAAATCAAATGCTATATCGCAGTCAAAGGGACAGCATCGTTGTTAGCGATGTAGAAACTGCACCTAGTGAAAAGGACAATCAGTAGGCATCAAAGTTAGAGTTTTTGTGTTGAATGTATACTCAATTATTTATTTTATTCTAGATCCGATGAAGATTGTTTTTCATCTGGGGAAGAATCTCTCCCGCCTGTTCCAATAAAAGGAAAAGGAGAAACACTGATCCACGAGCTTCCTCCGATTCAAGAATTGCAGATTTCTGTTCCTGAGGCGCAATGTAAATCAATTGGGTACATTCAATCAGTAGTAGCGCAAATTGTGATCGTTCAATCCCATGCTGGAGTTGAGCTGCTCAATATAGACACTGTCCTTTTTCTAGAAAAGGGCAAACGATCCCTTGGAAAAATCTTTGATGTGATCGGTCAAGTTGCAGCTCCAATGTATTGCGTGCTTTTTAACTCTCGTCAAGAGGTTACCGACAAGGGAATAACAATAGGAGCTCCAGTGTTTTGTGCTCCGCAAACTGAACACACTCAATTTATCATTTTGTCCGAGTTAATGAAACACAAAGGATCAGATGCCAGCTGGCTGGATGATACCGAAGCTCCTGAATATGCTTTGGATTACTCGGATGATGAGCAAGAACGAAGAGTAAGAAACCGTAGAAACAGTCACAACTCTACAGGTAGACAAACTCCAGATAGGGAACAACATAATCGCGTATTCCACAGGAGGACACGGGGACGGGGCAACACCCGTGGTAGACAAAATGGACATAGTTGGCATCATAATATACATCAATCTAATAACCCGCAGCGGGTTATTAATCCATTTGCTTACGCTCTTAGCACCGCCGGAATGCTACCTCCTCCGCCACCACCACCTGCCCCACCGACTAACTAGTAATTTACTGAGTAAGCAATATTGGATATTTCGAAAATTTGAATTATTTAAAAACTTGAGCGTTTTAAAAATTGGTTGCTACAAATGAGGCAAATTTGTAAATCTTATATAAAGTTTAATTTAACTCCATAGAAGTACAACTTAGTGCGACATGCAGTCTAAGACATGTCTCTTCTATTTTGAAAATCTTATATTTCTTATAAAATCACGTTTATTCAATGGTTGAAAGAATTAAGAAATAAAAATGTTTCATGCATTTCTTTAATAAAAAAACTGCATTTATTCCACAAAAAAAAAACACAAATTTTAAATTCTGAAAAGAGAGCTTTATTCTCTTAATTCCGTCACCCACAGAATCCATTCCACCACATTTGAGGGGTTCCCTCAAATCAAGGAGAAAACTGTTCTGCTTGCAATACGTGCTTATTTGAGTTTGATAATTTTGAACACAAAAAAAGAAAATTTCCTCAAATCACAAGCTTCTATTCAAATCGCTATCCCATATTCGATCCAAATTCCACTCTTCTACCGAAAAAGGTTTATGGTGATGTCCGTTTATTTCTCGATTAGTCGAGTTGAAGAACTGCGACAATAACCAACTATTTCTCAATCGAATTGTAAACCGATTCGAAAATTTATCGATTATTACGAATTATCGTTATTTGGCGTCGGTTATTGGTAGCGAATGCAGTAATTGATTAGTTGGGAAAATCGGACATCACTAATTGCTCTCTCATTTTTGTGTTTTGTGCATACACGTCCTTTTCAGTTCTGAACTAACACAGAAGTTTAAACTTGTTTGTGTTGTCCATTGGACGACTAATGATAAAACAATGTTAGAGAACGGTTCGAGTTTGTTTACGCACACACACTCATATATAAACAATGACGTTTAGCCGGCTGGAACCAGGGATGCCACATGTACAGATTAATCTGTATTTTACAGATTTTTGGCCGAAAAAACGGTACAGAATCTGTATATACAGATATACAGATTTTCGTCGAAAAGTACAGATTTTTCGTAATTGACAATAATTTTCAAAAACAATCCTTGTTTTTTTCATTAAATATTGAGCAAATTGAACATATTTTCAACTCCTCACACATTTTAAGCTAAAAATTTGGTTTATGTACCATAAAAACTTAAAAAATAAAAATAGTTTCTTGTGTTTAAACAACACAGATTTTTTTTACAGATATTTTTGTTCCAGATACAGATGTTCTGATTTTTCCAAGGGAAAACACAGATTTAAATGTGGCAACCCTGGCTGGAGCCTGGAAGCCAATGAGAAATGATGTGTTATCCATTTTGAACAGTGCTTACCCAACTCGTGTGCTCGAAAGTTGTATTTTTCTCCATTTCATCGGGTTGCTGTTGAAGCTCTTCTGGAACCACCTGGAACATTGTCGCTTGCACACATTCTGCACTAAAAAAAGGATTTCAATTTGAATAAACGGTGCTTCTCTGACTAAATCATAGCTGACGATGGCTGCTGACCTCAATGTCCTGTCGCCAAATGTGCATTACAGTGACGATTACATCCAGGTGGATTACCAGTATCAGACTACGTCGGTTGTTGCTAATGGTTCCACCGGATTCACGGTAAGTAAGAACATTCATGGTCAAGGGCGTCGCTGTAAACAGGCTTGGTGTCAAAATCGATAACTGTAAACATTTATTCCCTGTGTGGTGCTCATCCCGTGTTGCTAAAAATAGAATTTAATTATCGATCCTGTTAACCACGTAATATCTCGCGCGGAAGTGGATCTCGGCTGGTTCAGTTTTGCATCGTTAATAATACATCGATGGATGAAATATTACAATATACACAGCTTGAACTAATTATATTAGGTTTTGTAGTTTTGCGTTGAGCACAAATTGAAAACGATTTATTGAATAAATAACTAATTTACATTTTCAATATATTGTTCCACTATTGCAGTTCAATTGACTTTTACGCATTTATCTATTAAATTCCAATAATTGAACCATAATTTAACTATTCTAGCACAGTAAGTACAAAATCATGTTCCTACAGTGAATTGTTTTGATGATCCAATTCCCCTTCGCATGACATCAGATCAAGTCGAAATAGTACAGAGTCATGAAAAAGAGACAATCAGAAAATTCGGATTTTACGACAAAATTACAAGTCACTTCGTTTATATTACTCGTTATCAGAAAGCCACGTACATATACTCGTATCTACTTCTTAGTAAGAACGTTCAAACAGTGCAAAAAAAATATTTTGGGTTCAACAAAGTTCATTTGAACAATCCACTATCGACAGGATCATAAATTTTTTAATGAGGTCAACCTGAAGAACCCTTAAGACATCGCAGCCATTATCAACGCGGCAACTGGATTTGGCAAGCCAAAAAGCCGTTGTTCCGATAATGTATCTCTTTATCAACGAAACACGTGCACTGCTAAGTCTGGATTCACTGCTGCATATCATTTGAATAAATTATCTACCTAGATTTATTGGCATATACTTAATCAAACTGGTTTCACGATATATTTGCATATGTCGAATTACCTAATTTACAACGTTTTTAGCTTTATGATGAATCTCATTCAGTATATTCTATTTCCGCATTTGAAAGATAAAAATCAAATTTATTTCAAAACATTTGAGAAATTTTTTAAAAATATGCTGCCAAATTAAGAAGGGTTCGGATTTATTTCAAACTTGTTATGCATAGCCTTGAATGTTTATATTAAACTTTTTCGCTTCGGAAAATCGCCTGATATTCCGAAATATGTTGATATTTCTTAAACAAACACGCACAGATAAAGATAAAGCCGTACATTATCAATGAGTGAGTGACACTGCAAATTGCATTTATTTTCTAAGTAAATAAATATATATACCTGTAGATTAAATTTTTTATTCTACATTTCAAATCGGAAATGTCCGCCACGTGCCAGCTGCGAATTATTTTGCTTACGTACTATGCGATATTCTATGTACCTAAAGGAAGGTGTTGAGGATGTGTGCTGTAGTCAATCGATAACTGATAGGTAGTTTGCTCGTTGCTCAAACATCGTGCGATATCTGGACGGAGGTGTGCTTGAAGATTATTAGCCAGCCGGCAGCTTAACATACCTAGTTCGATCGTACGATGCACGATTATCGCGTCTGTTGGTAGCTTTCACGTTGTTACCGAGGGAGCAATATCGATGCGACTACATTCGATATCAAGTATAACAAATAGTTGTAATCAGAGATAAGATTTTGGTGATTTATTTTCGTCTGGATATTTATTTCATTTACCCGACAGAAATCGGGTTATGACTTTTTTCTGGCACGTGCCTGCAGAGATATAAAAAGCGATTGTGAAGAACGTTAACAAAATGTTATTATCTGGCTTTTTAGCAGAGTTTTCGAATATAATGCAATTTTTACGAAAGTTATATGAAGAAATGCCATCCGGGGATTGTTAAGCAATGTAGTTTATGTAATTGAAACATTGTTTTCATGATGTGCCCATCAGAGAGTTAATTGTCTTATTTCGAAAACATTTTTGTTTATTGCAGGTACGGCCTGAAACGACTGAGCTTAACATTCGCACCGGACGTCGCGTACCCCGCCTAGGACTTATGCTGGTAGGTTGGGGTGGTAACAATGGATCCACTCTGACGGCAGCCTTAGAAGCCAACAAGCGTGGCTTGGAATGGAGAACTCGCACCGGTACACAAAAAGCCAACTGGTATGGTTCGATAACGCAAGCCTCAACGGTTCTTCTGGGAACGGATGCCAGCGGCCAGGATGTTCATATTCCAATGAATAAATTGATTCCAATGATCTGTCCGGATGATATTGTAGTTGATGGATGGGACATTAGTGCTATGAACGTTGGTGATGCTATGGTTCGTGCCAAAGTTCTAGAGGTTCAACTGCAGGATCAGGTATACAAGAAATTATCCCAACTCAAGCCTCGACCATCGATATATGATCCGGACTTCATAGCTGCCAACCAGGCAGAACGCGCTGATAATGTTATATCGGGTACCCGTTATGAGCAGTATGAGCAAATAGTGAAGGATATTCGCCAGTTTAAACAGAATAGTGGCGTCGAAAAGGTGGTTGTATTATGGACGGCAAATACGGAACGTTTTGCAGAAATTAAATCAGGACTGAATACAACAATGATCGAGTTGGAGAATTCACTCAAAGATAATAAAACTGAAATTTCTCCCTCAACAATCTTTGCGATGGCAGCGATCAATGAAGGTGTAAGTACACACAAAAATTGTTGACATAACGAGTATTGCATTTTTGAACTCATAAACAGTGTATCTACATCAACGGTTCACCGCAAAACACGTTTGTACCAGGGGTAATTGAACTTGCAGAACACAAAAAAGCATTCATCGCTGGCGATGATTTTAAATCGGGTCAAACAAAACTTAAATCTGTGCTTGTCGATTTTCTCGTATCCGCTGGTATTAAGCCAACATCAATTGTAAGTTACAATCATCTGGGTAACAATGACGGCAAAAATCTGTCTGCTCCACAGCAATTCCGATCTAAGGAGGTAAGCCATAGAATAAGTCTGTTTAGAACATTGGTTGAATTTGATTTTCTTTGTAGATATCAAAGAGCAACGTCGTAGATGACATGGTAGCATCGAACAATATTCTGTATAAACCAGATGAGCACCCAGACCATTGTGTGGTTATTAAATATGTACCGTATGTAGGTGAGGAAATTAATTTAGTCAATACACCTGATTTACTTCTGTGGCCAGATTGAGAGATTCAAATTTCAAATGTTTAGGTGACAGCAAACGCGCTATGGATGAATACACCAGCCAGATTATGCTTGGTGGGCATAACACGCTGGTAATTCACAACACCTGCGAGGATTCATTGCTAGCGGCACCGCTCATATTGGATTTAGCAATACTGGGAGAGCTCTGCTCTCGAGTTCAAATAAAAAAGCGGGCAGAGTCTGATGATGAGTACGTGCCCTTCCGTTCGGTCCTCTCGTTACTAAGCTATTTGTGCAAAGCACCGTTGGTCCCAGAAGGTACACCGGTAGTGAATTCTCTCTTCCGGCAAAGAACAGCAATCGAAAACATCCTCCGCGCTTGCGTGGGTTTGCCACCGCTTAGCCACATGTCGCTCGAGCATCGGGTATGCAATCGTTAAAATTATCTCTTTTCACAATTTAAAAATGTTTTTTTTTCACAGTTTAACCTAGATGTATCTTCAACTGAACCACCAACAAAAAAATGTAAAATTTCAAACGGTTCTGTGAGTAAAGGCTCTTCGAATGGAACAACGCATGGGCCACTCTACACTAACGGCAAGCACTGTTAAAAACCAAAAGCAAACAAAATTTAATCTCTTATATGTTACCCACTTACCAAGACCAGGAGAGTTGGCGAGTTTGTAAGGAAAATAAATCATGCAGTTTTTACCAAGAGGCAAATAGCGAACCGTCGCTGATGTGTTTATGCGAATTGCTGTAATACACTATTTGTATTACGAACCAATTATTATACATCTAATTCTACTACTGCAACACTATACATGTTATATCCGCAAATTGTATAGATGTGTATTACAAATAAATATGAAAAAACAGCATATTTCGTTTTCATATTTTCGTTGATACCTTACTTTACCAAACAGTCCCAAGCCGTGGTGTGGCCTTTGCTGTACAGAAGAGTCGTCTTCATTCCACTCGGTCCATGGCTGCAGTTCACCAACTCTGCAGTCTGCGTAGGGTCCGCAGGTCGTCTTCCACCTGATCGATCCACCTTGCCCGCTGTGCATCTCTACGTATCGTCCCTGACGGATTGGTTTCAAGAACCATCTTTACCGGGCTTAGCAGTGTGGACGATAGATGGCTCCCCAAGCAGCTCCTGCAGTTCGTGGTTCATTCGCCTTCACCACACTCCGTTTTCCATCTGCAGTCCACTGAAGATGGTACGCAACACCTTCCGCTCAACGACCGCAAGGGCGCGTTTGTCCTCAACTAGCATAGTCCATGTCTCATGCCCGTAGAGGACTTATCTGATCATCGTCTTGTAGATTTCCTACAATAATGCGCCGTTAAATTTCTCTGCTGGTATCGTCATCGGCAGCTACCAGTGAGCCCAAATACACGAACTCATCGACCACCTCGATTTCATCACCACCAACTTGAACTCGAGGTGGGAGGTTAGCACTGTCTTCTCGTGAACCCCTTCCTTTCATGTACTTCGTCTTCGATGCATTGATGACCAGTCCAATCCGTTTGGTTTGGCTTCAGCCTTTAGTCCGATGTACGTATCCGCCATCTTCACAAAGGTCCAGGCCACAATGTCGATATTGTCGGCGAAACTAAACAGTTGAACCGACTTTTGGAATATCGTGCCACTCGTGTTAATCCCCGCTCTTCTAATGACACTTCCCAGGGCAATGTTACACAGTAGGCACGAGAGACCATCACCTTGCCTTCGACCCCTTCGGGTTTCGAAAAGGCTCGAGAGTGCCCACCATTACTCGAACTACACACATCCATCGTCGCTTTGACCAACCGCGTCAGTTTGTCCGGAAATCCAAAGCCGTGCATAATTTGCCATAGCTGGTCCCGATCGTTTGTGTCGTACGCCGATTTAAAATCGAAGAAAAAATTATGTGTAGGCACGTTATATTCGCGGCATTTCTGCATAACCTGCCGAACCGCGAATATCACGAACTGCTTCGCAAATGGTGATAGTCGACGTAGAAAATTTGGGAGAGTACCTTGTAGGCGGCGTTCAGCAGAGTGATAGCCCGATAGTTGCAGCACTCCAGCTTGTCGCCCTTTTTATAGATGGGACACACAATACCCTACATCCACTCCTCCGGTACTCGTTCTTCCTCCTAAACCTTGACAAGGACCCAGTGCATGGCTCTAGCCAGTGCTTCCCCAATAACTCCCTGGGAAGTTTGTTCACTCAAGCAGCTTTATTGTTTTTCAGCCGGCCAATCTCCTTCTCCACCTCTAGGAGATCGGGGGCTGGAATCCTGATGTCTTCTACTCGTGCACCAAGATCAGTTGCCGTACCGTCCTCGCGCTCTACTGCATCGCCGTTTAGATGCTCGTCGCAGTGCTGCTTCCACATTTCATTTACCTCACACTCGTCTGTAAGGAGGTTACCGTCCAAGCTCTTGCACATAACGGCTTGCGACACGAAGCCTTTACGGGAGCTGTTCAGCTTCTCGTAGAACTTTTGAGTGTCGTTAGCTTGGTGCAGCTCTTCCATCGCTACCCGATATCGGTGCACTTGCTAGCGCTTCTTCCTTCGGAGGACTGAGTTTTGGCTGTTCCGTGCCTGTCGGTATCGTTCCATGTTCGCTCTCGTACGGTGTTGCAGCATTCTCGCCCGTGCTGCATTCTTCTCTCCGACTCCTCGAGCCGTTTGCATTCGCCGTCAGACCAATCATTTCATTTTCGTTGATATTCGATTCAAATGAAACATTCTACATTCACGGTGGTTAATTCATTTAATTGATGTCTACTGGGTTTATAGTTTATCAAGTAATTCTAACACACAAGAGTTCAATTTTGACTCCAATAAAATCATTCAAATTTATGGTGCTGGAAGTGCTTCAATTAATTTATTTCAACAAGTTTATCTGAACTAGTTGGTTTGCTGATAGCTTCAATGCCAATTAATGTTTAACCCGAATCAGGGCCGGCGTCACATTATTTTCCCGAGTGGGTAGTAAGCAATGGAGGGGGATAATTCCGTGTGGGTAAGTACCCACAGAGACATTTTCCGAGTGGGTACTACTACCCACATGAACCGCCGGCCCTGACCCGAATCAACCCAATGATGCCATATGGCGTCATAGGGTTGATTCGGGTCATTGACAAATTGTACATTTTTCGACTTAAAATGAAATTTATTGACATTTCCATCATTTGGGAGTACTTTTATGAACCTTAATAGATGCCGCTTGAAAGAGAAAATCACATCGAGTTAGTTTAGTTTTGTACGTGGACGCAGCAGGTATCCAAAGTTGAAAAAAGTCAAATATTTACAGGGAATTCTGGGCTTATTCGGGTTAATGTTATGTCATGTCAGATGGTCTCAAGGTACGATGCTGGCCTAACAAGTCAGTCGTCGGAGGACCGAGTTTCGGCTTGGGAGAGAGACTGTTAAGGCCCAAGCACAATGGATATGTTTGCGTTGCGTTGACGTTAATTTGACAGAAAATGTATGGGCTAACTGTCAAACTGCCGCAACGTATCAATTGTGTTTGAACCTTTAGTCTTGGTCTTGAGCAATCCTAGCAATCGAGGAGATCATGTCTTGTATGTTATGTGGTACCATTTTTATCCATGATGTGTAAAGACATGGTGTAACGGTATGTTAAAAGCAGAATCGGCCATATTAGAAAAAAATTGCCAGCAAGTAGGTTTGTTTATAAACAACTAGGGCATAAAAATTATCGCAACACATAATATATCATTTGGAAGCATTTAAATTATAAATATGGCAATGCTACATACCTTGCTACCAATATTCATAATTTAAGAAACAATTTCTAACTTAAAACACCTGAATTCGCGGTTTTCAATTGCCTAGTTAGTAAGGATATATCAACAAACACGCAAAAGTTATTCGCTGTTGCATAGTGATGCCTCGTCTCCAACCCTCCAAAGTAAAACAACGCTTCCTCACCCCGCACCTACTTTTTAGTCAAACCGTTACACCATGTTCTACTCATCATGATTTTTATCATTTGTGCTTTATTCGTACGCATTTGACCATTCGTGAGTCGGAAAATTGTTTTTTAGTTAATTCGGAGTCCGTTGATTGACTTTTATTGTATTTATAAATGCTATAGCATGGAACCAGGAGCGCTTAAGGGCGCTTCGTAGCCGCAAGTATAGTAGAGCAACAAGCAAACGCACGGAGACGATAAGCATGCACAATAAGTTCGAAAAAATAGAGTGATTTTATAGTAGGTAACACGAAGTTTGTAGCATAATAAACACCCGAGCAAAATATTCCTGGATTTGGTGACGAGTATGACGACACTGCATACAGAGAAAAAAGTAAGGGTCCTGTGCTATCGTAATCTCGCAGATTGACGTAAGCGCCATTTTTTCAAATATGGAATTCTTATGCCAATTTGTTCGTTATTCGAAGACCCATCTTTTGGTATCTGGGTCAGAATTCGTGAAACGGATCACCAAAAATCGCGATGTCTAATTTTTTCAAATAAGTATTAAAAATTTCAAGAGTTTCACTCGGGAAGTTGATTTCCCAATTTTTATTAAATTTGAGTAAATTTACAAGTTGTAATTGTCATTTGAAATTTAGGTCAAAATTGTTCTTAAACAGACATAGCTTTAAAAATATTGCATCGAATTTGATGAAATTTTCACAGCAGATGCATCCTAAGTTGTAGTTTACGAAAATAATTTTTTTGGAGAAAAAAATATTTTTTCAATAGTAACTATTTAAAACAATATGTTGAAAATCTATGTTCTGGGGCACTGAAAAATCTGAAAAAAATCACAAGTATTTTTGACGAAATTTCGAAACTGCCCTGAAAATTTCGCGGTGGTGATATTTTTTGATCAAAAGATGAGCCTTCAAAGTTGGTGCCGCAACGCATTTTTAAGCTAGAAATGCTCCTAAACCAAGTTTTCTTCAGTTCTTATACCAAAAAGTGCACCATAATGGCTAAAAGTAATAGCACGGGCGATCTTAACCCGCTGATGCTTTCTGTACGGTTGTCCCCTAACTAAACTCTGCATTAATTTTTTAGTAAAATGTGTAGGTAGGCTTGCGAGTTGTAAGGGGCATAAAATATACTGTCTTCATCATTAAGATCGGTAACGGACTAAGCATATTTTGACTATTTTGCGACTAAAAATCATTTTTATAAAACTAATTTTACAAACCTTACAGAATTTTTGCATATAACTGAAACTGGGATTGTCAATAGTAGTACAGCTCACTCGCTTCTCGCTTGAAAATGCACTTGGCACCAACTTTGAAGGCCCATATCTTTTGATCAAAAAATATCACCACCGCGAAATTTTCATGGCAGTTTCGAAATTTCGTCAAAAATACTTGTGATTTTTTTCAGATTTTTCAGTGCCTCAGAACATAGATTTTCAACATATTGTTTTAAATAGTTACTATTGAAAAAATATTTTTTTCTCCAAAAAAATTATTTTCGTAAACTACTACTTAGGATGCATCTGCTGTGAAAATTTCATCAAATTCGATGCAATATTTTTAAAGCTATGTCTGTTTAAGAACAATTTTGACCTAAATTTCAAATGACAATAACAACTTGCAAATTTAATCAAATTCAAAAAATTGGAAAATCAACTTGCCGAGTGAAACTCTTCAAGTTTTTAATACTTATTTGAAAAAATTAGACATCGCGAATTTTAGTGATCCGTTTCACGAATTCTGACCCATCTTTCTGTTTGTTGTTACTTATTCGTATTTTGCATAAAATCAAGAAAACAAAATGACGTATGCACAATTCCAATACAAAAGTGACGAGTAACCCGTTCGTTTTTGGGCCGTACTGAAAAACTGATCAAATGGATGTATGTCATAAATGTTATATCACGGCAGTGTAGTGGTGTAGGTGCCAAAACACGCTGGTATACTTTTATTAACTCTCGCAACAGCGTGGATTAAAAAGAATTAAAACTGGGAGTAAAAATAAACATTCCTTCATCAGTTAATTTTTTTATATTATCACACCTCATGATGCTAGCACGAGCTCGGGTAAAAGCTAGTTCAACGTGTTCAAATCGAAGTGTACTTTCTGCAATCAAAAGCTGAAGAATGGGTTTTTAGCTGAGTATTTTTCGCTTCTCAGCAATATTACAAGCAATGAACATTATTTTTTTTTATATTGTAAAACTTTTCATTCACAGGGTGATTGAAAATCCGCACTAGCATAAACAGATTTGTTTAAAAAATAATCAGATTTATTCGTTTTTTTTTCTTCAAAATTTTGGATGACTAAAAAGCTAAAAAAATCAAATAAAACTCAAACCTATAACATTATGTGGAAAATTATGGATGTCATCTATTTTATCTTATATATTTTAAAATAAGTATAACCCATTTAAATTTATTTGTAAATATTTATAACATACTTACAGAAATTACAATGAACTTACGCACAGACAATACCTCACAAAATTATTACAGAAATAAAAGCTCAGAAATTTGTTCGTACTGTCTCTTCTAATTATATTTTTATGTAATAGCCTTAATAGGCTTGAAAGTATTTGGCACGAGGTTCACCGTAAAACAACATGTAAAACACTTTAATCAGCTGAGTAAAATTATCTATTGCTAAACTGAAAGTTAAAATAGAGTTCGCTCGCTCAAACGTACATTTTAATCACGCATTATTCATAATGCAGTTAGACCAATGGGTAACTTGCCACAGTAGCAATTCCACAATGGTTATCACGGTTACGGGCCATCTTCACATAGCCCTTATCACCCCAGGTGGTTCCCCAAGAGTTTTTCACTAGCCAATAATCTTCGCCATCATCGCTAGTGCCGTACCCAACAGCCAAGACCTATTAGGAATATATTATAATGACTATCATTGACGTTTAAAAAAGTTGTTCGCGTTACTTACACCGTGATCTAAGTTCTGTGAGTCGCACTGTGGCTCGTAGTACACACCTTCCGAGTAGAACTGGAACGATTCGTGGGAAGCATCGATAGCAACAGATACCGGTCCTACCGTCGCCAAAGCCTTCTGTAGTGCTTCTTCATCACCCTGAGGAACATCAACGAATCCCTTGTCAGTAGCTCCGACGGCCTTCGGGTTATAATGGCAAGTGTCGTCGATAGCCTCATAGGGATAGGCCTTCTCCGTATCGATACCATTGTTATCCTTAATATATTGGAATGCGAAATCCATCATTCCACCATTGCAGCCGTTGTTGCCATATTTACCAGAGCAATCGACCAGATTCTGCTCTGAGAGCGAAACCAGTTTTCCGGTTTTGCGGAAATGTTGACCCTCGAGAGCACCGGTTGCCGAGAAGGACCAGCACGATCCACAGTGACCTGCAATTACAAATTAATTGACGTGAACAGTGATTTCACTTTAAAAAATCTTTTGTTTATTACGGCGATCGCACAACCTGTCAAAACAAACCGATATCGCGTTGCGCGAAGTTTAAGAGTATCAATAGCACCGGTTAGGTAAAATTCATCGACAAATTTTATTGACCTTCATTGACTCTTGTAAAAAAAATGTGAAAAAAAATTAAAAGGGATTCGTCTATACTCACTCAAAATAATTTTCACGTTATGATTACCGGAAAAGTTATGTGAATATTTTCCACTGTCATTTTCACGTAGATTTTACGTGATTGTCATTTGAGTTCATCATGATCTAGTGATATGATTTATCCTGTGAATATTGTTCAGTAGACATATGCGTTTCATGTGATTTTCATGTAGAATTTAACTACCGGTAAAGTGAAAAGCATTTGATTAACGAATAGCTACTACGTTTTATGAAACGTATAAATTTCGATTGTGGTTTCCCAAATTCTTAAGAGAGAAATTAGATTTCAGAATTTTTTTAAATATGTTGCTAGATAAATCGCACGGGGATGCCAAATTTCCAATTCGAAAATGGGTTGAACGACATAAAAACTGGCAAATATTAAGACATTCATCGTCGATAATTACTGTTAGCTGCTATGTTCAGGTAACTCCTGAATCTTTGAACTGAACCTGTGCAAAATCTGTAAGCTAAAGATTCCATGTCGAATTATGGTTTTTCTAAATCTCACTCATTGGCAAGCCATCGGTGAAATCAATTTTATGTTCAGAGACCGAATTACACAACAGCTTCGCCATTTTGATTCTTGTATATTTTCGCACGGAGAGTTCATTCTGTTTGACGTTGCCAAGTTCACGTAGATACTACGTAATAAAACATAGTATGCATGTGATTTTCACGTAGATGTTATGTTTGTTACATAAATCATGAAAACTGACAGAAAATGAATAAGTACAGGAAATTTCACGTAACAATAACGTGAAAAATATTTTGAGATAGTTGAAAAAAAAAAACGAAATTGTAAACTCCGTGATCTGATCGAAAGAAAAACAAAACAAAATAGACCATATGAGTAAAAGCGTTTGCTTTACTCATCCTGTGCAAAAATCTTACGGCCTACGGTCATAACATTCATTGAAGTTCTAGTGTTTGAGAACTAGAAATAAAATTTTTGTAGCACACATTTTCAAAAACTCTGAAAAATTGATCAATCAATGAGAATTTTCATAACGCTATTTTATAAAACGGAGAATAAAATACTCAGATTGCTGGGTGTTAACATTTTTTGTTTTGTTTTTGAAAGGTTACATTTCGAAACCATGCACGCTAAATGTTTGAACGCTGTTGACGAAATTCAAAATTTTCAAACATCTTTTTGGATAAGGATTAAATATCTTTTTGGATAAGGATTTACGAAAACGTAATATGAACAGGAAAAAGCCTGAATACTTCGTCCCGATCGCCATTACCTTGGTCTTTCACTGGAGTAACCGCGCCTTTCTTTCTCCAGTCGACGGTCGTTGGCATTTCAACGTTGGCTGGTTCGATGAATGTGACAGGCTCCTCGATTCTAACTCCCTTCAGCATTGGTCTTTGTGCATGGAAAGAAAGAAAGAACCAAAAGATACGTTATGTGACACACCTCCATTTAGAGTAATTTTTCCGGACAGTCCATACATGTGCAAACGGTAATAGGATAATGCTCGTGTGATTCATGACCGGTGCGAAAAAATAGACTGCGAAATATGAAATAAACTTACTTAGAACTGGTGCGGTTGAAGCCGTTCAGAGTTTGAACAAATTCCTCGTGCAACAAATCGGCATATTTGTTAATCTTTAGACGATATTTTTCATTGCCCAGATCGTACCGCTGGTTGTGCTTAGCAATTTTATGCTTATTTTGTACGTAGATTTTCATTCGCAACCGTTCCTCGGTTTCACTATCATATTTTTTGCGGTGTTGAAGCTGGAAAAAAATCAAGTATAAAGTTGTATAACCGATTTATTTATTTATTTATTTCCGTCAATCATAGTAGACTACATCTTAAAAACTATTGCTAACATCACAAATATAGTTACGTAATTCTAGTGTTCAATATTTTTCTAAGAGCATTTCGTGACATCGTTAAATCAATAACTTCACAATATTTATTGAAAAGACTCATCATACATAACATAACGCATAGGTTTATGGATAATGGATGTAACATAATCATAAACTATTTTTGAGGATTACTGAAACGTTACGTTGAACGATATTCCAACATATTTTTCGAATTTCTATTATTCTAGCCATTGAACAGCTGAGGAAATTGGCTATTCACTTTACATATGATTACGCGGATGACACACTTTCTAAAGCATTGATAAGACTTTCATTAGTTCGGCTAATATAATAATCTCACCATACTCTAGTCGCGTGTGTTTAAACAGGGTTGTTTGCTGACATTTGCATTGAGGTCAAAAGCGAAGTAAATTTTGTTGTATTTGGACAAAAACATGCGCAATAGCACAAAATAAAACATCAGTAAGGAAATTATGGTGATCAGGATCACACATGCTTTTCGTTATTTACGTTCTTTCCGCGAGATACTCAATATGCCATTAAACTGGGCGGTATGCAGTGCAGAATGACGCAACCGACTCAGATTACTCGTTATCAACCAGTGAACCCTTTGTGAACGCCTATTGGTACGACCCATATTTACTTCGAAACGCATCAGTCGACCGTTTCTTGACCGTTCGAATCCAGAATACGCCGAACAACAAGCGCATTTTTTGCGCTTAAGTCTGACTCACGTTTGCTGCACGTCAACGGTCCCTCCTATCTGTAAAATGTTTTCGGTTGGCGAAGTTGCAATATCAGTTAAACAGAAAGGGGAGTAGTAATAATTTCTTTCCTGTTGATTTCGGAGCAACGCGTATATTCGAAAACGATCTGATGGTCAACATTGGTTCGGAAATCTGATGGTCAACATTGGTTCGGAAATATGCTGGCGTTGGCCATACAGGAATGATGTTAGTAAATAATTAAACCTATTGATGTGAATGCGGGTAAACATTGGCAAAATGGGGGAAATAAATATTTACTTTTATAATTCGAACCAAAAGAATTTTAATCTTATTCTTATGATAAAATAAGAGATCTAATTATTCACAAATGAATCAGAAACTGGTTATTCATGTTTATAGTGCGATACAAATTAGTGTACAAACAATGAAGTACTTTCCTGTTGAAAACGATGTTTCTATTTCAGGTTATGGAAAAGACTAACTGGGAGACTTTTTTGGGAGAAATAAATCACACACACGTCAACGTGAGTCAATGTTGCAATTATCCAAAAAAAAAAATTTACTTTACAATTATCATTTCTGACGGATTTTTTTTTTTTGTATGTGAGAACATGCTTAAACTCATACTGTTTGCTTTACCCTAAGAAAACGAGTCTTTTAAAATAATCAAAGTTCAACAATTTTCATTTTCAATTCTCGGAAGGTTCGCAGCTGTGTCTATAATAGACAATGCATTGGATGAGTCATGAAAAGAATTTCTGGGTAAGAGTAGAATTCTCACTGTGTTCAATGTCAGAGTATTTGATAATGTTGTTCAAATTTGCAAAGCCGAGTATATACAGGATATACAGGTAACATAAAACAAAAAAAAAAACAAACCAATTTAACTTACACAGCTAAACAAATCTTGGATTACAATAAGCTCGCAGCAGAGTTGCCTTTTCGCAATCTTTGTTTGGACAGTAGAAATCTATGCAAATCTGCATTTTTCCAAGAAAAAAATTGTGTTATGGTGTTTTTTTTTTTGAAAAAACTATCACTTTACAGTAAAATAATAACAATGGCAACTCTGGCTCCCAGGTAAAACCTGCAGTTCGGTATCTCCATTTTCTCTTTGTTATTATCAACTGTGCCTAACTTTCACACTTCGAACACACAAATGAAGGTAACATTTTTCTGTTAGTCGCTTGCCAAACCTTATAGGTAATAAGCAAAAATGGCAACAGCAAATAAATATACACAAAGAGGTAACATGTATGTATAATAGAAATTTAAAATCAGTTAGCACATCATGTTGTAAACATTACGTTTTCTCTTGAGGAAATAAAAACGTGATGCGAGATGTATTATATTTTCCACACAATACATCCATATTCTTTACAACCCGTGTGGATCACATTACTGCCGCTTTACATTATAGGAAACCTTTCCGGTGTAAAATGGACAAAATGTTTATTTCTATAGTCAGACGCGACAAAAAAAAACAAACACCAACACGCAGACGAATGACCCAGCATAGAGCAAACTGCGTCATTGAACTTGAATCAGCTCATTAGTTTCCGCAGAATCAAAATTATACGGTACTTTATATAATTAACAAGAAAAAGTAAATCAAAATACCTTAAATGCTTGCCATTCTTCTTTGACTAATTCGAAAATGGACACTGCGTTTGCTGCCGCTACAAAGGCCACCAAAAGAATAAGAATCTTCATTTTATCGTATGTTTTCACTAACGTCTATCTATGAGAAAGAGAACAAAGGAAATGCAATTCACAAAATTGGTAATTTTTCAATGACTAATAGCAATCATTTTTACATAGCATTTATTATGATACAGTAACTTACTTTATCAGTATCCGACCGTAAAATGTCCTTTAATTGTTCTAGTTTACTGAAACTGTTACACTAAACACAACAAAATAGCAAACACAATACTACTCACTTGAGCGTTAAGCGACGAATGAATTTGCTGATGCAATCTCCGAGCGCTTAAATGCGATTTGCTCTCACGTTTCAGGAAAAGACGCTATATTCTCTTTGTTTATATTGAAACATTTCCAATTAAATGTCTCTTTTGGTCTCACGTCTGGGCAACGGCGGGTAATTTCAATCCTGACCAACAGATGGTAAAAAACGTTTCTGTTTAGAAGCTCAACTCTCCCGGTCACCATGCGCTGAATTTGACAGCTAACAGCTGAGTTGCATTGACGTTCCACAGATTTCACTAGCCACTTCTATTGAAACGAACAGATTTTCTGCGGAATTAAAGCGAACGGATATGGCGTCTACGGAACAAATCCAACAAGAAAAGGCAGCTCGACGAGCCGCACTTCGGAACGAGTACTGGCGAACAATGACCAATCCGCACACTCGTGGGGAGAGCGTAGGAGTGGTAAGTTATGATTCTGGCAGCTGGTTATGTCACCATTAGGTCGTAGTTCGACAGCAGATCGTAATTTTTGTTATTTGCAGTTCGATACTGGAATAGCGCGTTATCAGGCTATGCAGGTAAACCATTTCGAACACTTCAGACCGACTGGTCGTACATTCCGCATTGGAATGATATCAGTGGTGATCCCGATTGTGGGCTATGCTTGGATGCTGAAAACAGAACGTGACGGTCGTGAGAAAAAATATCGCACCGGCCAAGTTGCCTATAAGGATCGCAATTTCAAGTTCATCTAAACGGTTGATCTAGAGTTCAATGATTGAAATCACCGATTTTTAGAAAAACAATGATTGATACTGAAGATAGCTTTAAAATTTTATTTTTCTTCTAATTGTTTATCTCGACTGATGACGTGATCCTCGAATTTTACCATATAAGTGGTTCCTTTATGCCAGTGGGCTGACACTTGACATGTCTGAAATTATAGATTGAAAAGATGATGACGTTTTTAGATATGTAATATAATATTATAGTTATGTCAAAAAATTTAGCTAGTTTAGATAGAATTAGATGCTCATTCATTTGTTGATATACTTATGAGAGGGATTATCTAATTTACAATCTAGTATTAGGTATTCTGGTTGTTTCATAGTAAATCTCGATCGATGATTGGCGCCACCATTCTTCGTATCACATTCGTAGGAAAGTATCGGAGATTTGCGCTCCGTTCTCATTAGAAATAATTATAACGTTCAAACGCCCCTTTATTTGCCTCTACAGAAAATGAGATGAGCATTTTTCAAATAATTCGGTTTGATGACCGGGAGACACACGACTGCGAAGTTAAATGGGGGGCCGAACTGATTGAGGTTTCAAATATGCGATAAGGGCAGATGTTCAGCATCTCAAATCATCAACGAAAAAAAAAAACTAAGAATCAGTAAATTCGACTTACAAAGCCACAGTTTGTCAACACAGCCTGTATAATACCGGCCACAAACACAGCGCAATTGAGTGATCCTTTGTCTTTTGGTACACTAATGAATTTGTTAACCAAAGGTTCCTTCTCGATTATGTAGTACGTGCACTCGTCATCAGTAGCATGTTCCAGCTTATCTGCCTCTTTACCAAAAAGGGTCTGGAAAAGACAGATTGAAAATACAGTCGTACATCAACTCGGTAATTTTAGTAAGCGCATTTTAAAGTGTTTCAAAATATTAAAACCTTAGTTACCTTCCAAAGAGTGGTTTTAATGAACAACAGCATGTTAATCAGCTTTGTTTCGCGTTTTGAATTGCGTTCTCTCAAAAAATAAAGATCGATTATCCGGCATCCGACATCTTTTCCCAAATCATGAAGTCTGAAAATAAGAAGTCTAATTGCAAGATCTGGTTTTTTCGCTGAGACTGAGATCCTACTTGTTCTGTAAATCGGGTATCGTGTTTACACGGCTTTGTGAATACTGAACCACTTCCGAAAAAAGTAATGCGTAGCAGCTGAGTGAAACTTCTCCTTTTCCACGGCTTAATGGCTTATCCAAGATGCTAAGCTTTGGGCGATTTGAAAGATTAAGATTGATTTTTTCCATTTTCAACCATCAATTTGAATTTGGTGTTTACTTTGTGTGCATTTGATCACTATTCTGTTTATCAAAATATTACGGGTACAAGTCGTACAATGCTATTTGTTGATAAAAGGTTTTCAAATGTCAAACCGATTCAAAAGTAAACATTCCAATTTTTGCTCTTATCTCAGTCAGTTCTAAGCGAATGAGAGCGCTATCTGCAAATAGGATGTGAAAGCAACCAGCACATCACGTCACGTTAAGATGGCGTAGTTATACATACAACCAGGGTTTCAAGAACCGGAGTACTACCTGATTCGTTTAAGTTTTATAATATGACAGAACAATAGGCCGTATTGATAGCAGAGTAAAAGTCGACTGATCAGGTTGAAGGACAAACGTAGAGTGAAGTTTTTATTTAATGTAACTTGGTTCATGGCATACTTTCATAGCGCAACGCTTACTTCTATCATCCCCCCTTAAGTGGGAAGCTATAATATGCCAAGTTTCTTCCTATCTTTGTTTTGCTTTGGACCAGGTATAGATTTGGTAAGAATGTCCGCCGCTTGAAGATCGGATGGAACGTGTTCAAGTTTAATTAATTTCCGTTCAACTTGCTCACGGATGTAGTGATGCCTGATGTCAATATGCTTGCTTCGTGCCGAATAGCCAACTTCACGCTCCGCCAGGTTGATAGCGCTTTTGTTGTCACATTTGAGCATCAGTGCTTGATTCGTTCCGTGTAGCTCAAACAAGAATCCTTTCCACCACATAGCCTCTTGGGTTGCTGTTGATAAGGCCATGTACTCCGCTTCGGTGGTTGAAAGTGCAACAGTAGATTGCCTTTTTGAGTTCCAGCTCACTGCTCCACCGTTCTGCAAGAAAACGTAACCACTGACGGACCGGCGAGTGTCTGGATCATTCCCCCAATCTGCATCACTGTAGCCGTAAAAATCCGTATCTTCATTTCGTCTGTATGTGAGTTTCTCGTGCTTCGTACCTTTCAGCTATTGAAGAATTCTCTTGGCCGCAGTCCAATGAGCAAATCCAGGGTTGCTACAGAAGCTGCTAACAATACTGACCGCATGACTGATGTCCGGTCTGGTACACTGCGCGACGAATTGAAGTCCTCCAACTAGCTCTCTGTACGGAATATTTTTCATTTTCTCCGCCTCTTCATTCGTAGGACACATTTCCTTGGTAAGACGCTGGTTCATATCCAGAGGAGTCGGAGCAGCATTACAATTAATCAAATTAAATTTTGCTAGTAATTCGTTAATATACTGTTCTTGGTCAATCATCACTGCATCGTTAGATCTGGTCACTCTCAGTCCAAGCACCTGCTTGATTGGTCCCAGGTCCTTCATCTTGAAGTCTGCACATAACTGCTGCTTGATTCGGGTCACCAGCTGCTTATCGTCCGAAAGAATCAGGAAATCGTCGACGTAAATTGCAACGATGATTAGTTTCCCTTCGACAACTTGATGGTAGACGCAAGTGTCATATTTCGATCGCTTGAAGCCTATTCGTTTAAGCCGTGCATTCAGCTTTTGGCTCCATACTCTGCTAGCCTGTTTTAGGCCGTACAGAGCTTTCTGCAGCCTGCACACCTTCGTTGATGCTACATCGTCACGGAATCCTTCTGGCTGTTCCATAAATATTTCTTCTTCCCCCAGATCGCCCTGCAGAAACGCAGTAACAGCGTCCATCTGGTGCACAACAAGGTTCAGCTTCGCCGCCAACGCCAGAAGATAACGCACAGTTGCGTATCGCACAACAGGAGAATAGGTTTCTTGAAAATCCACACCTTTTATTTGCGAAAAGCCTTTGATTACGAGCCGTGCCTTATACCGATCGGTAGAACCGTCCGTGTTTGTCTTTACCTTGAAGACCCATTTATTTTTCAATGCCTTTCGTCCAGGAGGTAGGTCGACAAAATGCCACGTCTTATTGTCGGTTAGCGCACGAAACTCGTCCTTCATTGCTTCGATCCACTTATTGCGATCAGGTCTCTCCAATGCTTCTTGGACAGTCTCCGGTGGCTCGTTTTGACCCTGTGAAAAATACGCCTGCGGCAGGTTGCTATCTATTACAGATGCTGTTTCAAACTTGCCTGTGACTGAGCGCCCCCAGTCACTGTGCTCAGAATTCTGTTGTAGTTCAACGTCTTCTTGTTTAATTTGTGACGGGAGCGCAATATTTACTGTGACACGCTGGCCTTGTCCCGTCTGGTTGCCTGGATTATACGAAGAGACAAGTTTCTGAGGAAGGATACTGTATGTGACCAAATAATCAGAATACTTGCCTGGGGGATGGCGCTCTCTCTCGCTGCGCCTCGTTGTAGGATGTACATTTGTCCGAGCTGGGTGCGGAGAGAGCGTAGACGGTTGTGGTGTCTCCAAATCGTGTTTAGGATGTCCAACAAAATGCGGTTCCGCCTCTTTCTCTCGAGTCTCATTTCCTTGAACCGGTTGAGCTTCATCGTCAAGATCCTGACCGTCGTTGTAGTATGTTTCATTTTCTTCTACTAGACACTGTCATTGATCAAATTCTGTATATCATTGGTTTTCGAACGTTCTTGGTTGTCTTCGGCTAGTACGATGACGTCTCTAGTGATGAAAACTTCTTGTTTCGCTGCATTAAATACTCTATATCCTTTGGAGCATTCCGCGTACCCAACCAAAACACATGGAACGGATTTTGCGTCCCACTTCTTCCTTTTAGCCTTGGGAACATACGCCATCACCTTGGATCCAAACACTCGAAGATGGGATAGGTTCGGCTTCTTTCCGTAAAACATCTCCAAGGATGTTGCAGGTTTTCCCTTGGTTGGTGTTCGATTAATTAGATACACCGCTGTGGATGCCGCTTCCGCCCAAAAACGTTTATCAAGTCCTGCTTCATATAACAAACATCGCGCCTTCTCTTCAATTGTACGATTCATTCTTTCCGAGGTCCCATTTTGCTGTGGATTGTACGGTACTGTCCTTTCGTGCCGTATTCCACTCTTCTTCAGGAAAGATTGAAACTTCTCGGAAACGTACTCCGTTCCGTTGTCAGTTCTCAGGCACTTGATTCTTTTTCCTGTTTGATTTTCCACGTAGGCCTTGAATTCTTCGAACACGCTGAATACATTCGCCTTAGACTTTAAGAAATACGCAAACGTCATATTTGTCGCGTCATCGATAAAAGTGATCCAATATCTGCTGCCACCCAACGACGTCTTTTCCATTGGCCCGCACAGGTCCGAATGAATCAATTCTAGAACTTCTGCAGCTCGTACTCCGCTCGGTCTGAACGGAAGTTTTCGATGTTTGCCTTCTGCACATGGAACACAATTTGGCATAGAGGATCCACGAACTTCAATACCGGTCGCCATCGTAGTCAATCGCTTGATGCTGTCGATATGGAGATGCCCCAATCGCCGATGCCATAATTGGATGTCACTACATGACTTCGCAACACATGCCACGTTCCGTGAGCTGAGGTCCAATTTGTACAGTCCATCCTTCACTCGTCCTGTGACAATTATGTCCCCCGTGAAACTGTTCACCACCTGACACGATTTGTCAGTGAATGTGACTTGGTATCCTCTTCTGCATATTTCGCTCACAGACAAGAGGTTGATCGCGAGGTCTGGAACACATAGTACGTTGGCAATATTAAGATCAGTGAACGTACCTTTCACATCAGCGACAAGTTTCATGCTGCCAACAGCTTCCACTGGAATTTCCATAGCATTGGCCACATATATCGATTCGAATGTCGTCTTAGACTCTTCTAGAGCTTCTCTTGATCGACACATATGCCGTCCTGCTCCCGAATCCAGAATCCATTCTTCTGATTGATGTACTGGTTTGTGCCATGCCAGCAATGCCGCCTGTTTATGCCGACCAGAAACTCCAACCGCCTTTGTCTTTTGTTGACAATCCGATGCGTAATGTCCAGGTTTATCACACTTGAAACACCGGATGTTTGATTTGTCCTTTTTGGTTGATTGCTTCTTCTTGCTACGTGTTAGCAGCGCTCCAGCGGAACTGCCGGATCCCGCCCCTCGTTCAAACGTCACGTCCTGTAGTATTTTTGATTTGACTATATCGGCCGTTAAATTAACTCCGGACGCATCTAGACCCATAATCATGGGTTCATAACGACGTGGCAAGCCCATCATCAAAATTAGCGAAAGCCACTCATCATCTAACTTAAAACCGATTTCATCAAGCTTGTGGCTGGTGGACATTATCTCGTCCACATACTCCTCCACTGATGAGCAATCTTCAAGCTCCAAACGAGTCAACTTTCGTAAAAGTTCAATTTTATGATACCTGCCGCATTCCTGGAACGCCGTCTTCAAGCTCTTCCAGGCTTCAATCGCCGTTTTTGCCTTCTGTACCAAACTGTAATTGTATGGCTCGATACTGAGGCAAATCGTTGCCAGGGCTCGCTCTGAAAGATCCGCATTTACTTCGGTGTCTTCCGGAGGATTTACAGCACGCCATGTGCCTTCACGAATCATCACCATTCGCATAGCAAATGCCCATGATTCATAGTTTTCGCGGCCTTTTAACTTATCCATCGGTAACATGGACAAACTACCGCCTGGAAGCCTCGAAACGGTACTTGTATGCCCGCTTCCGGGTTGATGTCCACCACCTGATTGAGTTCCGCCGCCGTTTCCACTGTCGCTTACAGCTCGATTTCCACTTCCGTTTATTGTTCCAATCTCAGCGTTTCCGTTTCCTGCTGAACTCCTTTCTCCGTTAAATCCTTGGGAATATCTGGTCTGGTTATCGTTTCCACCTTCGGAACGCCTACCGTTTCCGTCTTCGGAACGCCTGAATTGATTCCGGAACATTACTTCTTCCAAGTTCGAAAATATCTTGAAGTGAAAATTTTCTTCTATCTTGTTGATCAGCCGTTACTATGGATGTCTTTACTTCTGGGCCTATAACCTGATAGCAGAGTAAAAGTCGATTGATCAGGTTGAAGGACAAACGTAGAGTGAAGTTTTTATTTAATGTAACTTGGTTCATGGCATACTTTCATAGCGCAACGCTTACTTCTATCACGTATGAATAAAAGAAGTTACTCTGCTTCTCCCGTAAGATTTGCACGGGATGAGTAAAGCAAACGCTTTTATTCATACGGCCTAATATAACAGCTGCTTTTGCAACAATAACGAGACACATTTTCGCCGCATAATTAGATGCTAGACTTACTGTACGGCATACGACACAAGGACATCCTAACACAATAATCACTCTTAAAACAAATGCTGCTTAAAATCGTCCGTGAAATATTGCGTTCATGATAGATAGATCTTTGTGCAGACGGTAGAAAATAGGAAATATGTACCAAAGACAAACAGACGTACCACTCGATGACAATTTCATCGACCAGAACGATTATTTTGAAATTTCGGTTAGTGGGCAATAATGCCGCTAGTGTCGCTATAAGCAAGCGTGCACAATCATTATCAAAGATAAAAACCGTCAGTGATGCCGCTAGTGTTAATTTAAGCAAGCGTGCACACCCAAACAAAGACAAAGACAAAAACCGTTTTACGAAAATAAGTTAGTGGGCAATAAGCTCACATGGTGGCGCACGAGTGTAACGTTTCGAACAAGGACGAAGAATTTTCAGGATTTTTCTTCGAAGAGGCACGTCTGTTTGTCTGTGTATGTACTTTGCTTTCTTCAGAATTCAGGTTTTCTTTCGTATTCTACGTGAAGAAGTTAGCTATCAGAGCATAATTATTAATTTCTCTCTTTTCTTTAAGGTATTAGAATTATAAATATTTGCTTTTTACAAATATCAATTCTTTGATCTCTCATTTAATTTACTCTGTATTTTACTAATATTCATCTTCATTATAATTATTAATATTTTTAAATATATATGTATATATGTATATATTAAAACATATAAAAATGATTAATTTACCCACCGTCATTCATTTTCATAATTCTTCAAAATCATACTATTTTGTTTAGTACTCACCTCCACAGTAAAAATAATTATTTGAAATCAAAATTAGCGAAACCAGCATTCATCCGACACTGTTTTTTTAAGTTTTTGAGTAACCCTCTCAAAACAATCTTTGAAGTAAATCCTAACGTAAATATGGTTCACGCTGCCTAGGTTACTTGATCAAAGTATTTCACTCTTTTCTCCTTAATAGTTTATTTTCATGAAAAGTTGCCTCCTGTTTTGGCATATCTGCAGTGCCGTTTCTATTGGCTTGTCATGTTAGATTTTTTTATTCCATGATTTCCCATGAGAATCTCGGTTATAATGCAAATTCAACATTCATTTCTAAATATATTAAACTTATTGCCAAATAGTTTCCGAAATAAATGTTATGAAACGTTTTCTTTTTGCTTTTGAGATTCCATGCTTAAAAAACAAATGAGACGTTACAATCAATGGGATTGTTTTCAAATGAGATCAACTCCGATGTAATTAAAGTAAAAACTTTCGGTGTGATGTGATTTAATTTTTGTCAAGTTGTGAGTTTATTGAAATATACACATAAATATTTCCTGGTGGTAGTAGGTGTATTTCATCTTTAGATGTTCTCGTATGTTTTTTTTCTGTATTACATTTAGTACATACTTTTATTTTATTTATTCAAGATTATGTTTAATTAGTCTTAATTAGACTTTACATTATACTAAAACATAGACGCTTGATACAGAATATATAGTTCTATTTTTTAAACCTTATCCACCACTGGTTTCATTTGCGCTTGACAACAAAAGATCATGTTTGGCAATCGCAGAGCCCATTGCGAATGCCACGCCGATCTTTTAATTTTTTTTGTGCCCCTTCGAACCTAAACTGGTCAAAGCTGCTTTGAACAAATGGCAACTAAGATAAATTTTAAGCACGGTGCTTACTTCTCCGTTGGATATCAGTTTTTCCTGCTCAATGCAACCATGTCTTTAGATGATACCGCACCATCATTGCATGTGCTGTTAAGTTTGAACCTTTGGCAAGAGTATGAATTCGTATGGCACAAATTCGCTTTAGAAACTAAAAATAGTTTCTCATCAACGAGAAAAATATTTCAGAACAAAATATCAACAGTTCCTTGGAAAACATAGTTTCGTCGAAGGTTCTACAGTCGCAATTGATTTGGCTTGGATCATCCCACCTATAATGCAGTTTTTTTTCTATTCTTGAGCACAGCTCGCTCTCCTTGGCAAAAGACAAGAAGGAAAGGTGAAGGTTGGCTTTACTCGTTTAATGTAATGATTACGTTTATGTGCTTTTGATTCTTACAGTATGTTTCGTCACGATTAATCGCTCTGGTTTATGTCGTTATAATCTACATCATTCATATCTATAAGTGTGCCTTTCTGTTGCATATACATTTTATTATTCTTTGTTTCACTCACCTAATGAAGATGATGAAAAATAGCAAATATTTAACATATTTATAAAAGTTAAATTCACGATTCAGCTTATTTTCATTTGAAACATTACAAAACAGTACTATAGAGTTGAACGATTCATAATTTTCTTGTACTACATCTCGCAGAAGCAAAACAAAGGCGTGTTTTTCTTTTTTATTTTATAGAGTAACGAGTCCAATTATCATCGAAAATATGCGTAATTGAACTAAACGTAATTACCTCAAAAGCCAGTGAAAATAGATCTTTATAACATTTTTTTTATATGCGGCGTCAACAAAATCTAACCTCTATATATTCATTTTTATTGAACACCTATAATGTTAGTGTCTTGTTTCCTCAATCATAAATTTTATGATTTTCTTTTCATTAATATTGAGTCCATTCGACAGATAATTATGAAATTTCTGCTTTTGATGTTTTGTTTGCGTTTGTTTTTTTTTTTTTTTCTATATTTCATACCAATTTATAATTCACTTAAATGTGACTATGGATTTTATCAACTTCGGTCTTTTTGCTGTATTACTACCATTGGTTTGCACAGTTTATTCTTTTTTCCATTCCGTTGTTTTCTCGTGCTTGGTTTTTGATTCCGTCATGTAGCGTTTTGTTCTACGTAATCAATATCAGCTAGTTTTAGACATCAACGAATGTTTTACTGTATTCACTGCTCCTACATATAACAATATTATGTTTTTTCTTGTTTTTTTTTTATCGTTCAGTTGTACAGAACATCGTTTATTCATTTTTGGGTTGCAGCTAAATTTAAATGTTCAACTTTACTTCTGTTTTGTTTCCTTATCACTTTGGTAGGTTTTTGAGTTACTCGTGGATTTATGATGAACTCTTATTATTGTATTTTTTATGCACAATCTGCACTATTTTTTTCGTCCGTGTTAGTTGCTATTCAGTAAGAGCAATGCGATTTGCTCAACGACTATCTGTAAAAGGTAAGTAAAAGATAAGCGATACGTACAACTTGTAAGAATACGTTATATATGTTAGAGAAAGGTAAATCAAATATTACAAGGTAGAGGTAAAAAAGCAGGCGGCCAAAAAAATTGAAACCGATAAAATCGTGGAAATCATCCAAGTAGACGGGTATGTGAGCATTCGCTCGATTGGCCAGGAACTGTGTATAGACCATAAAACTGCATGGAACCATTTGCAGAAGATTGGGTGCCACACGAGTTGACGCAAAAAAACCTCTTAGACCGAATCAACGCCTGCGATGCACTGCTGAAACGGAACGAACTCGACCCATTTTTGATGGGGATGGTGACTGGTGATTAAAAGTGGATCACGTACGACAACCTCAAGCGAAACAAATCGTGGTCGAAGTGCGGTGAACTGGCCCAAACTATCGCCATGCCCGGATTGACGGCCAGGAAGGTTTTGCTGTGAGTTTGGTGGAATTGGAAGGGAATCATCCACTATGAGCTGCTCAACTATGGCCAGACCCTCAATTCGGTTCTCTATTGTCAGCAGCTCGACCGTTTGAAGCAGGCGATTGACCATAAGCGGCTAAAATTGGTCAATAGGAATGGTGTTGTTTCCCACCAGGATAACGCTTGGCCTCACACATCTTTGATGACCCACCAGAAGCTACGGGAGCTCGGATGGGCCATACCTCCGCGAAAGTGGTGCGCTACCGACCAGCACTGAACAAGTAAAATTCAGTATTACGGGAGAAGAAGCGCCAACAAGAAGATTGAGATCGAGAGACGATGGAAAAACTGTACCGTATAAATGACACAAAAAAGTTCTACGACAAAGTGAACAGTTCCCGCAAAGGCTATGTGCCACAAGCCGACATGTACAGGCATCTGAACGGTAACCTTCTCACGAACAAGTGTTAGGTGATTGAGAGGTGGAAGCAGTACTGCGACGAGCACCTTGACGGAAATGTAGCAGAGGACGACAGAATGTCAGCCCCTAAGGGACCATACTTAAATGACGTAGCATTTATGGGGGGAGGGGGGATATCATCATTTTGTGACAAGCTGTGACAATAGGGGAGGGGGGCTTGTAGTAAAATCGACGTAGCATCTTTTTAAAGACTGTTTTTTTTGCAGGAAAAATGTATTCTAAAAATACACTAAAACATTGCACAAAGTATTGCAGCGAGATCTTTCGAAATGTTTTTATCTGTGGCATTCTGAAATCTTCTAAAAGCTCTGCTACATAAACAATCATTTGGATTTCCAAACACACAATCTGTTTTGAATACAAAAATCGTTGCTTTTTTTGTGGCTTTTAATAGTGAAAATTACAAGATACTCGTTTCATTTCCGGAATAGTTTCTGTGTTTTCTGCAGACATGGATCATACAAAGTTGTTTAAACACCTTTAGTCCTTGTACCAAAACACAAGCCCTTCGAAGCAGAAGATGAAGTCACGAGTCTATAAGTTGTAAATAAATTAAATTAGACACGGTTTTTTTTCAAGTTTTTTTTGTATGTATGTTACTACAGTCAGGTTTTCATTACGTATCTCGTAAAAAAACCGCGTTAATTCGAAAATCCACGTAAAAAACGCGCTAATTCAAAAATCCGCGTAAAAAAACGCGTTATTCAAAAATCCGCGTAAAAAAACGCGTTATTCAAAAATCCGCGTAAAGTGAACCAGCAAAAAGGGCTTAGAAAAAAACCCGAGGCGCTCTAGAACCAGTATTAAAAATTGTTCTCTTTGACGGTCATTCCGGATCTTTCGGAGGGCTGTGGATATTTTTTGGACTAAGTCTCTTACTAGATAAACACTTAAACGTTTCTGATTCCAAACTCACGTCAATTCGAAAATTCGCGAAAAAGTTTTTGAATTAGCGCGGTATCGCGTAAAAAAAACCGCGTTAATTAAAAAATCCGCGTAGAAAACCGCGTTAATTACAAAATCCGCGTAAAAAAACCTCATAAAATATTCCGCGTATAAAAAACCGCGTAAAAAACCTGACTGCATGTATTTCTGTACGTTTTTTCAGAAGCGGTGAGGGGGGGTTAGGTTTTGTGACCAAATGCTACGAAGGGGGGGGGGGGCTTTAAAATCATGAAAAAAATGCTACGTCATTTAAGTATGTTCCCTAACCTCCAGGAGGTTGAAGAGGAAATCGGCCGGCTGAAAAACAACTCAGCGAACTGTTGAGACACGGTAGCGAATCATTGGGGTATTGTCAAGATTTGGGAGAAGGCGGTCATACCGGAGGAGTGGAATAAGGGTACAGTGCACCCCATCTTAAAAAAGCGACAAGTTGGATTGTTGCAATTACCGAGCAATCACGCTGCTAAACGAGTTCGCCACCCCGGACCAAATACTCGCACTACGGCAGGTTCTACAAAAATGCCGTGAACATAATGTGCGCACACATCATTTGTTCATCGATTTCAAATCGGCGTACGACACAATCGATCGAGATCAGCTATGGCAGATTATGCTCGATTACGGTTTCCCGGATAAATTGACACGGTTGATCAAGTCGATGATGAATCGGGTGATGTGCGTAGTTCGAGTTACTTCGGGATACTCTCGAGCAGTGTTGCCACATTTTCATCTGTACTGGAAAGGCAAAAATCATACCCTTAAGATGACGGATATGTACATCAGACTGAAGACTGTAAAGCCGGACGAATAGGACTGGCTACAAATTTATTGAAGACTAAGTACATGAGAGGATGAGGTTCCAGAGAAGACAGTAGAGGACTGGTAGTCAAAACAGGCTCAGAGCTAAAAATAATAAATCTTATTAACTTTCATTGAAAGACCAATTGAAGGGTACTAATCGGAACAACAACAACCTTATTGCATATAAAAGTGTTCTGCCATATATATTAACCTCGGATGAATGCATGTTTTAAACTCTTGTTAATTTGATTGAATCAAGAGCAAGGAAAAAATGCAGTGGTTTACCTGCGTCTACTATGTTTTACTCAGCTGCACGTTTTTGGCTGTGTGACTTTATGCGTTTATGATCAGTTCAGTTGATTGAAAATTTTACTATTAGTGGTAAGATTGCTTTTGAAAAAATTGATTCTAAATCATAATGAATTCTAACATTATGAAAACTGTTTTTTTTTTCAATCATTAGATTCAAAAGACTAAAAAGTAATTAAAACTATAAACATGTTTCGAATATATTACTTTTTTGAGAGCAACTAAGTTTACAATACAACATTTGGTGCAGTTTGCGACAATACGAAGTTTACAGGGTCAGCCCAAATTAATTTCTAGACGGGCTTCGGTAAAATCCCTATTATAAACTTTTTTTAATCCTCTCTTTACCATGGTTACTCTAGAGCACCACAAGTTTGGATGTGTGTATCGTTACGAATTATTTAGCAATCTCGCTCAAATTTTTAAAATATATTCTTGCACACCTAACTTATGTTCCGGCAAAACATTATCCAAAAATGTACAGTCAATAATTTATTAGAGTATCAAACATTCGAATAAGTGCCGTTTTTTTCTTCGAAAAATAATTCAATATTTTCTATTGTTCATGAGCTATCACCATTCTATTGTTGATCCGTGCAAAAAATATTTTCTTATTAATTAGGTGTCACAACACTCCTTAGAACAAATTGTAGTCATTTTTCTCGTTTTAATCAAGTTTTATGAATGCCCAAACCTTGGTGCATCAGAGCACCACTGGGCGAATAACAACAAAAATGAAGTTGTTCTCAACACGTTTGAAAATTCAGAATTATCGTTCAAAGTGCTGTTTTCTAAAGAGTGATTGAAATAGCACATTGATGCCTTCAATACAATACCGACGTCACGATACGCGACTTGATGAAACCAGAATTACGTTGCTGGACTTTCGTATCGAAATTGCAAACTGGCTCATTCAGCGTGGAAAACAAATAGTAAAGCGTAGAGGTCGATCCCAGAAACAGATGCCTGTAAAAAAATCTCGACTTCCGCTGAAAGCTTCCGAGTTAAACTCTGGTGTTGCTCACTGGCCTGTAGCATGTGACGAGCGATCACGTTGTTACCATTGTGATTCTCGTAACCATTTCATTTGCCAAGATTTGGGAGAAGGCGGTAATACCGGAGGAGTGGAATAAGGGTACAGTGCGCCCCATCTTAAAAAAAGCGACAAGTTGGATTGTTGCAAGTTGCAACTACCGAGCAATCACGCTGCTGAACGCCGCCTACAAGGTACTTTCTCAAACTCTGTGCCGTCGACTGTCACCGTTTGCGAGCGAGTTCGCCACCCCGGACCAAATACTCGCAGTACGGCAGGTGTTGAGAAACAACGCAACCGCTGACTTTTCACTTACTGACAATAACTATTAAATTCACGAAAAGGCTTTAGAATCATTCATTCCTATTTGAGCTCCCGTCCAAGTAAGACGAATTTTTAACTAACTAATAAAACTTAATTGTTCTTGAGTTCCCGTCTCATCTTTACTCTTTGTCGGACCTCAACAGTTATGGGCGACACACGCAGAGAAACTGCGGCTCAAGTAATCCCGCAATTTGCTGGCACCAGCTACGATACCTGGCAGTTCCGCGTCAAGATGTTTCTACAAGCTGCGAAAGTTTGGAATGTTATAACGAACGATCCACCGACGGCTTAAGCGGATAAATAAAATTCGAAAAAGCGGATTGTAAAGCCAAGTCACTCCTGGTGAGTTTTATTGCGGACGAGTATCTCGGATGACACTTTCGCGAAGAAATCGACGGGCCGTCAATCGCTGATCCGGAAGCAAATCGCGAAGCTGCACCTGAAGGAAGGAGGTACCATGCGTGTGCACCTACTGGAGTTCGAAGACCTAATACGACAACTTCGTACGGCCGGTTCAAAGCTGGAGGAGAGTGATGTTCGTTCGTCGCTCAGTCTCACGCTACCAGAATCATACGATCTATTGGTTACTGCCCTTGAAAATTTGCCAGAAGAGGAATCTCGTTTACACCAAGAATTTCTTTGCATCCCTGAGCGAATTAATGCAACCAGTAAAGATCAATGTCGCAAAGGATGGGCAATCAATTACGGCAAACCAAAAGGGAGTTGTCACTGGAACTAGCAACCTTATAGTGCACATACAGGCCAAAGACGTGTTGTTTGTTCCGGATCTGACAGACAACCTCATGTCAGTCAGAAGTTGGCAAAGGCAGGCGTTGAAGTCGTGTTTGGAAGCAAAACGGCCACGATAAGGAAGAACGGGTTTGTAATGGCCACTGCTCCCCTGCGAGGTAATCTGTATGAGTTGGAAATAAAGGTTGATCAACGACAACTCAATTTGTGCAATTCGGATTCAACCAACTTATGGCATCACCGACTCGGTCATCTTAGCGAAGGCGGCATGAAAGCAATGGTTCGTGAGAAGCTAGTACATGGAATGGAGGTAAATGTTAAAAATCTTGATTTCTGTGATGCTTGCACTCAGGGAAAACTGTTCCGGGATCCATTCAATGGCACACACGAGAGGGCCAGTCGCATGTTGGAGCGTATCCATTCAGACGTATTGCGGATCAATCGAGCCACGTACCTGCGACGGTTACCGCTACTTTGTATCCTTCATCGACGACCATTCTCATTTTGCGATGGTTTTTCTGATAAGACGGAAATCGGAGGTGTTCTCGAAATTCCAGGAATTCGAGGCGATGGCAACTGCAGCGTTGGGTATGCGTATCTCCAAGCTGACGGTGGATCAAGGCCGGAAATATTGTTCCGGAAACCAGAACCGCTTTTACAAGGCGAAGAGCATTTAAATAGAGCCAACAGTCGCATACTCCCCCCAGCAAAACGGAGTTGCGGATAGGTTTAACCGGACTCTGGTTGAAAAGGTGCGAACGATGCTGATAAACTCGAAGTTACCGAAGTCCATGTGGGGAGAAGCTGCCTTGACCGGCGTTTACCTTATGAATAGCATTCCTACTTCTGCCTTGACAAAGGAGTTTACTCCTGCAAAAAAGTGGACAGGGACAAAACCGGATCTAGGCAAGGTATGGATCTTTGGATGTCAAGCATATGCCTGGATACCCAAATGTTATCGCAAGAAGCTTGACGCAAAAAGCAAGGAACTGGTGATGGTGGGATATGCTCCCAACCGATACAGACTGTGGAACAAGCAGGCGCGCAAGATTGTGGTTGCTCGTGACATCAAATTTAATGAAAGTTGCTTCCCATACGCCAAACAAAGCAGCAAACACAATGATGAAAGATTTGTAATTCCCATAACGTACGAGCAAGAAGGGGATAACGATGAACAGATCAAAGCTGATGAGCAGACCGAAGAACCGCTGGCTGTTGAAAATGACGAGATCGTGATACCAGAGTCAGAAGTCGAAAATGACAACGACGACAACGAGCTCGTAGCGCTTCCTCCGCAACTTGAACGTGGCGAAGATTCCGGCCAATCAGGCGATCTGTCCACGAGGCGTCGCGATCGAGGCAACTGCTGTCGACCCTCTTTCCCCAGATATACCAGATTGTTTTGACGATATAGCAGCCTACAGCAATTCCGACCAGTGGATGCTGGCGGTCAAAGACGAACTACAATCAATGAAGTCAAACAATGTGTGGGAGTTCACGAAGCAGCCGGACCAAGTCAAACCTTTAAAGACGAAATGGGTATTCAGACTCAAAGAGGACGAAAATGGACATCCAATCCGTTACAAGGCTCGGCTCGTGGTGAAGGGCTTCCTGCAACGACCTGGGATCGACTACGAGGACACATTTGCTCCAGTGGCACGACTGGCTACTGTTCGTGTGGTACTCGCTGTTGGTGTTCACTATGGCTTCCATCTCCACCAGATGGATGTTAAAACGGGTTTTCTCCACGGTGACCTGAAAGAGAACTTTTGCATCGAAGTTCCTGAAGGTGTTAGTTGCTGGCTCCAATACCGCTTGCAAACTAAAAAAGTCGATATATGGGTTGATGCAATCACCACGTTGCTGGAACGAGAGGCTAAATTCGGTGCTGCTCAAACTTGGATTTACACGATCAAGACGAGACTACTGTTTATATACTTCAACTACCGAAAGTGATGAGATTTTTATGGTGATCTACGTGAATGATGTTCTTATAGTTGGCCGAAAAATTTCCACAATCAAGAAATTGAAACAGCGCCTGTCAGCTGAATTCGAGATGTCCGACTGTGGTACTGCGAAACATTTCTTGGGTATGAAATTAGATTATAATCAACAGACCGGAAAGCTGAAGTTATCACAGGAAACCAATGCATTAAAAATCCTGACAAAGTTTGGTATGTCGGAATGCAACCCCGTGAAGACTTCCATGGAGAAGGGTCTTCAACTGAATCGGGAAAGTTCTCGGACTACTAAGCCATACAGGGAACTATTAGGAAGTGTAATGTATCAGATGCTTTGCGTGCGGCCGGCCGCTAAGCTATTTGGGTCGGTTCCAGCAGTGCCCTACGGAAAATCACTGGAATATACTGAAGCGGACAGTTCGTTACTTGAAGGCTACAAGCAGCATGGGTTTGGTGACAGGAAGTCCGTTACTGGTTTCATCTTTAAGGTATTCGGAACAGCTGTTTCCTGGGCAAGCCGGAAGCAAACCGCAGTATCGACATCTTCAAGCGAGGCGGAATATGTCGCTTTGAGTGTTGCAGTTTCGGAAGCCATATTTCTGAAGGGCCAGTTCCTATCTACGAGGACAACAGAGGATGTATTGGGATGGCGCGAAACCCGGAGTCAGAACGTGTCAAACACATAGATATTAAACATCACTTTGTTCGAGACAATGTAGCAGCTAGAATCATAGAGATTGAACCTGTCAGTACCATGGATCAATCTTTTTCATCTGTACTCTTTCTTCTGAAAATCTGTATCTAAATCTGTACCTGTAAAATTTGTGTTGCATAGAAGGTCCACTTTTGTTAACCTTAAAAAAGTTGTAGAAGTTGCAAATTGTTCGCTTGGTTGATGATGTTACTACATATTTTTATTGATTTTTGTAATTTGTTTTCCAGTGTTTCAAGAAAGGAAGCAAGACAACAGCAACGTTTGCATCAAAACACGGATTGGCCTTTCGTCTCGCATTGAGCTTTACAGAAATGTTTGGTTTTGTTTTGTTTTCCAGTTGATGCACCGCAAGTGATTTCAAGTGCACCGAGAAAAATATATCAGTTTAATTAATGGACCCTTTAGAAAATCTGTACCCATCTGTCTCATTTGATAAAAATTCTGTAATCTGTACCATACAGAATCTGTACCAGAAAAAAACGAAAAAATCTGTACCTTTCCAGATAATTCTGTACCTGTGGCAATCTCGAAGAGGGTTACGGCAAGGTGATAGATTATCGTGCTTGCTATTCAACATAGCTTTGTGATAAGTAGGGCTGATATCAACACGAGTGGCACGATATTCTGCAGGTCTGTTCAGCTCTTCAGTTTCGCCAATGACATTGATATTGTAGCACGAACCCTTAAGAAGATCAGAGATGTACATCAGACTGAAGACAGAAGCCGGACGAATAGGACTGGCTACAAATTCATTGTAGACTAAGTACATGAGAGGAGGAGGTTCCAGAGAAGACAGTAGAGGACTGGTAGTCAAAACAGGCTCAGAGCTAAAAATAGTTAATCTTATTAACTTTCATTAAAAGACCAATTGGAGTGTACTAATCGGAACAACAACAACCTTAGTGCATATAAAAGTGTTCTGCCATATATATTAACCTCGGATGAATGCATTTTTTTTAACTCTTGTTAATTCGATTGAATCAATAGCAAGGAAAAAAATGCAGTGGTTTACCTGCGTCTACTGTGTTTTACTCAGCTGCACGTTTTTGGCTGTGTGACTCTTATGCGTTTATGATCAGTTCAGTTGATTGAAAATTAGTGGTAAGATTGCTTTTGAAAAAATTGATTCTAAATCATAATGAATTCTAACATTATGAAAACAACGTCAGCCCAAATTAATTTCTAGACGGGCTTCGGTAAAATCACTAGGGATCATTATAAACACTTTTTAAGTATTTATTAAAAGTTTTTAGAGGTTTGACTAAAGCCCGCCAAAAGGCGGCATTGGGCACTAAAGGGCTAAATGAATTTGACAGTTAACTTACCAGTCAAGCCGATTAATACTTGTCAGGTTGATGATCTTGATCGGATGTCAAATTTGCGGTTTATGTTTCCCGCCACACAACCGACATGAAACGCCGATCCAATGACAGGCGCGTAGTGGCGGATAGCACCACAGACAGGGCACAAGTAAGGACAACAGAGCTAGCCCGATCCATCTGAAAAGAGTACGAAAACTGGTTAGAAAGGTTTTTTAACGCCACTCTATGGGCGCTTGATACCGTTTGGTGCAGCCAGATTCCGCGGCGCACGAACACGGATGGGAAGCTGTTTCACCCTCAGAATCTTTCATACAGTGATACAGCATGCACCGAGCGCATAGCATACAAGACATGTTTTCAATAGCGGTTTTGAAACAGTCTGGAGCATAATCACACGAACCTTTGTGATTCCATTCATCGTTGTAAAACTCTTGACAATATCTAATAAATAGAATGAAACTTTAATCTTTTTCATCTACTGTTACACTAAACAATTAACAAACCTGCAGCGCAATCGAGTTTTGATTAGCGTAGCCTCTTTCATGGCTGGTACATCGAGGGCATTTCGTTTTTTCAGACTTGTTTTCGAGTCACGTCGTCCACTGAGGATGGATCCAACTGGTTCATCGACGACCGGATAGTTGTATTCATGCACCTTCAAGTTATAAAAGTTATATTTCAACTTGATGTCGCACGACTGTGTTCAAACAAGTAGCACAGAGTTGATTAGTAACGGGTATTTATTGTGTTAGTTCATTCATAGACGGGAAGGATATTCGAGTAGCATGTCATTCAAACGAAGAGAAGAAGAAAGGATGAAATAATACGATTACATTAACAGTAACTTGTTACATAAAGTATCCGTAATTACTCACATCGGTTATCTGAACGTACGAATAGTTGTCACCAGGTACTATTGGAGTAACTTTGTCATCACCAGGCTTTATCAGAGGTGATGGTTTATCGCCCGATATGTATTGAATACTGGATTGCTGCTGCTGTGATTGTTTATCGACGCTTTCTACAAACAAAAAAAGTGTTAAGAGAAATCACATTTGATGAAAGGAAAACCTTACGATGGCTTCCACTGCCTTCGGAATTCGATCGTGATTCAGAGGGTTCCACAGGTAGATCCAACGTCTATCAAAGAAATACATATATTATAAATAAAAACACCGTCATAATCGTAGGCTGTGAAAATTACCATGAACACATCGTCTTCGCCAACTTTATCGGCATCGTTGTATTTGTTGTGAGCGGTGTAATCATCCATACCTAATGCAAGTTATATTGAAATGGTTAGTAAAATAGTTTAAATTTTCAGGATTTCTCATATCGTCGTTTGTGTAAAACTAGCAAAATCATAAGCTCTGCAACATACATAAATAAAATAATTAGTGTTGGGGCTAATTATGCCATAAATTATGCAAAACACGCAACCTGTCAAAACCAAAATAGATATTTTAAATGCAACATAAATAAATTTTTATAACACTTAAGTTGACTAATTGGTTTAATACATATGCTATAGCTTAACATTGACGATTGAGGTTAAACTAAAAATTTAATTCAGTTGAATTTACACTCTGAAAACCCAAACTATATATTTTTTGTCGTATACACAAAATTTAGTAATTAGACTGCAATAAGCCTCAATCGTTTTCCCTTCAAATTACATTTCTATTGTTAAGAATATGACCTCAGTTTAAAAAAAATTGTGATGGTTTAAATAAGATTAGATATTATAAATTAGTAATGTTATGGCACTAATAACATGTTATGGAAGGTACGGCACATCTGTGCCTTCAAGGCTATTTCGAAATACTTCATGAAAATATACTTGAATCGCGGTTTACAGAGCACCTGGTTTATATTCATGGAAACTCTGGCATTGCAAGAAAAGACATAAAAATCTTGCTTTATTGCCGCGTATCAGTGAAACAATTTTTTCAAAGATTTTGTTTTTATCTTCATACTAGTACCTACAGAAAACAACACAACAATGCAAATAATAGGAAACCAAACCTATAGTTTTAAACAGAAAGCCAACTTACCATTTGATATCAGTGATTGTTGCGAGTAAAAATCGAGTATGATTTTGATTTCGGTCAAGGTTTTTGGTTTTGAATGACATGTTTGCCGATCGAGGCAAATCATTAGATATTCAAAAAATTAATGTTTGTTTCAATCGGACAACCAGAAGCGTTATAAAATGAAAGAGAAAAAGAAAGAGAAAAACTAACAGTAGCGAATCGCTTTTCTAATTGGACAAGCAGCAGTATTCGAGTATAAATCTAGTTTGAAAACAGAACTTCTAGTCAAAAATGGGAAGTTTCTACTTTTAGTAACGAGTTTAGTCCGGAGAAGTTTTTTTTAAGGATGGAGTTACTCACCATCAATAAGGTCATCATAAGCACGGATGATTCCTTTGTCGAAAGCTCTCGCATCGGCTGCCGTCTGAAAGGTAAGGCCATTTCGCTGCTTACCGGCGCGCCAGTGATGAAACGTGGGCATAACTTTGAAGTACTGCAAATCTCTATTGATAACGCAACTTAAAATAACCTAAAATATACAAAAAATGTTATGTTTTTATTAATCATTTCTCACATCACTGTATTATTACTGTTTGGTCAGATATTCTTTGTCCATAGATAATGTACTCATGACCGCCACCATCCGGGGGCAGCCGTGCGCGTTTGCGTATGGAGACATTCGCCAGGCCACCGCCTTGCAGTGGTAACCAACCTTCAGTACTTTCATCTCTGGCCATTACTTGTGCACGAACTCTAACTAAGAAATCACTGCAAGAAAAAAATACGTTCAGATTTTTTACTGAGCAAACATGATTTCAAAAGCTTGACTTGGTTGGATTTTGTTTTAATCCTAACTTCAGAGACGTGACCCAAAAACAAAAGTTAAAAACGGGAGAATCGCTAACTTTGAAAGTTGGTTTGTTAGGGTTTTTGCTAAGTAAACAGTTTTTGTAGGTAATACATTTAGCTCAAACATACAGTTGCTAATCTAAAAGGCGTAAATAATAAAAGGAATTACTTAATTTAATTTTATTTTTAACCCTGTAAGGGGCAATCCAAATGTATGATGACAAAGCTCCCCTGGTCCACAGGGTAGCTACTGGCCTGTTCTTGTGTCATTAAAACGACTTGCAGAACATTGCGGAAGAAACTAAACTTTTTGAGAACAGTACCAAAATAAGGCCTTGGTGCTTCGAATAGGTTTCAAAACTGGACCTTTTTTATTTCAACTGACTTCACAGCCAACCATAAGTATCGGTGCGATGGTTGATAATTGCAAAATTCACACTTAGGTACTTTTGTCGATGTTGAAATTGGTTATCAGAAATTAAGGTTTGTAACAAACGTTGAGAGCTATGTATCAAACTGCATTGGCACAATTCATTGCAAATCATTTTTGCGCTTCAGATTATTAAGCACAAAATAAACGGCAACATAGGACGATACCAAACTTTATTTGAAATAAAACTGAAAGGTCTCACCAACGATCAAACCGTTGATGAGATCAAACTTACTTTAACAGAATTACTCGACATAGCCCCTACCCAAGTAATTCTAATGAAACAAAAATCACGAGGCGAAAACAGTCAGAGAACTGGAATTTCCCTTGTTAATTATTTAATTCATTTTAACCGCAATGAGGTTAACAACTTAAATTTTTTTGAAAAAGCACATGCTTTGTATAATGTGCGTGTAAAGTGGGAAATTTATAGGAAGTATGGCGGAGGTGAAAAGCATATCACCCAATGCCGTACTTGCCAACGTTATGGCCATGGTTACAAATTCCGTAACATGGACCAAAAATGTCTTAATTGTGGAGACTCTTCTCACAAAAAGGACACATGTCCTGTGAAAGAGAGTAAAAATTTTCGCTGTGCGAATAGTAACGGCAACCATATGTCAAATTTTTATCAATGCCCAGTCCGTTTAGCAATTGTTAAGGCAAGGCAAGGTAAACAAAATTCAATTTCTCAATTAAAACCAACTTCAAAACAAAATTCTCCAAGCGTACCAGTGACGCATTGTTTACCTACTCCTTTGCATACCCGTTTAACTTATGCACAGGTTACAGGTAGTTCGAACATTATACCGCCTAGTGTTGGTAGTTCGAAAATGACCGTTAATATGGGTAAGCAAAACACGCTAGAAAATAATTGTACACCTGTTACTCCAGCTAATATTGCTGCCGAAAATATTTTTTCTAATGTCAACTGCCTGGGGCCTATTACGGCAGGTAAACTTTCTTTTTTGCAACAGGCAATGTTCGATCTTATGAACGCCATGTTGCAGGCAAAATCAATGTTTGAAGCCATTCAAATAGGCACAAATTTTACTATTAAAATTGTTTCTAATTTAAAATTTAGCAATGATTTTAAATAAAACAATTAAAATATTAAATTGGAATGCTCGCTCATTGAAGGCCAATGAGAATGAGCTTTTGAATTTTTTAACAGTAAATAATGTGCATATTGCAATTATTACTGAAACATTTTTGAAACCTAACATAAAATTAAAATATGATCCCAATTACGTGGTTCATAGATATGATAGGATTCAGGGTTCCGGCGGTGGAGTTGCAATTGTTATTCATCGCCGAATCAAACATCGTGCTCTTCCCCATCTTGAGACGAAAGTTATTGAAACTTTGGGAATTGAAGTTCAAACTAAACTTGGGATTTTATTTATTGCCGCAGCATATTTACCATTTCAATGCACACGCGAGCACAAAAATTATTTTAAAGGTGATTTACAAAAACTCACCAGAAATCGTTCGAAATTTTTTATAATCGGCGATTTTAACGCTAAACATCGTTCAAGGAATAGTTCTCAAAGTAATTCCAATGGCAAAATTTTATTCAATGATTGTTCTTCAGGATACTATTCTATTTTGTCTCCTAATAGTCCTACATGCTTTTCTTCTGTAAGAAACCCTTCAACAATTGATTTGGTGCTAACAGATCAAAGTCATGTATGTAGTGATTTGATCACACATGCTGAGTTTGATTCTGACCATCTTCCAATAACTTTTTCTTTATCCCATGAATCAGTTTTAAACCCTATGAGCTCTGTTTTTAATTATAACAAGGCTAATTGGGAAAGTTACAAAACTCATATTGAGAGAAATTTCAATAATGAGCTTGATTTGCAAAACGAAGTGAATATTGATTCCGCTTTGGAAGCATTGAAATGTGCAATTGTTGATGCCAGGAATTATTCTGTTCCAAAGGCTCAAGTGAAATTTGATTCATCAATAATTGACGAAAATCTTTAACTTTTAATTCGTTTGAAAAATGTCCGCAGACGTCAATATCAACGTTCTCGTGACCCTGTTTTTAAAACTATTTATTAAGATTTACAGAAAGAGATTAAGCATAGATTTACTCTTCTGAGAAATCAAAATTTTGAGACTAAAGTTGAAAAATTGAAACCATATTCAAAACCATTTTGGAAGCTGTCAAAGATTCTCAAGAAACCTTCAAAGCCTATTCCAGTTTTAAAAGATGCTGAACGTTTTCTTGTATCCAATGAACAAAAGGCTCAAAGACTTGCTCAGCAGTTTGAGAGTGTTCATAACTCAAATTTGAATTTTGTGAGTCCAATTGAAAATGAAGTCACACGTCAATTTGATTTAATTTCTTCCCAGAATTTTTTACCTGCAGAAATAATTGAAACTAACTTGAATGAGATTAAATCAATTATTAATATTTTCAAAAATATGAAAGCACCTGGTGATGATGGAATCTTTAATATACTAATCAAACATCTCCCTGAGAGCACAATGGAATTTTTAGTGAAAATTTTCAATTGCTGCTTCAAAATTGCATATTTTCCCAAATTATGGAAAAATGCAAAAAATACTCCCATTTTAAAACCGGATAAGAACCCAGCTGAAGTTTCAAGTTATCGACCAATCAGTTTGCTTTCTTCAATAAGTAAACTGTTTGAGAGAATTATCCTTAACAGAATGCTCAGAGTTACTAATATGATACGAGCTAACAAATCTGAAGGTTATTCCACTGGAGCTGCTCTTTTAGACATAGAAAAAGCATTCGACAGTGTTTGGCATAAAGGTTTGATTGCGAAATCGCAAACTTTTAATTTTCCAATTTTCCTTATCAAAATTTTGAAAAATTATCTTACTGATCGAACTCTGCAGGTTGTCTATCAGAATTCAAAATCTGATAGATTTCCTGTCAGAGCAGGTGTACCTCAAGGTTCAGTCTTGGGTCCAGTCCTGTACAACATATTCACTTCAGATCTTCCTGATTTGCCTCCAGGATGCACAAAGTCATTATTCTGCGATGACACAAGCATTTCCGTAAAAGGAAAAAGTCTTCGTGTCATATGCAGTCGATTGCAGAAAAGTTTAGATATTTTTTCTTCCTACTTGCAAAAGTGGAAAATCTCTCCCAATGCTTCTAAATCTCAAATGATGATTTTTCCGCATAAGCCTAGGGCTTCTTTCCTCAAGCCAAACAATAATCACGTTGTCAAGATGAATGGGGTTATTTTAAGTTGGTCCGACAAGGTTAAGTACTTGGGACTAATTTATGATAAAAAACTTATTTTCAAAGAGCACATTGAGAGTATACAAGCCAAGTGCATCAAATATACGAGATGTTTATATCCTCTCATTAACAGGAATTCTAAACTTTGTTTAAAGAACAAACTTTTGATTTACAAACAAATTTTTAGACCAGCAATGCTTTATGCTGTACCGCTCTGGTCAAGTTGCTGTTCAACAAGGAAGAAAACGCTCCAAAGGATTCAGAATAAAATTCTGAAAATTTGAATTTTGAAGCGTCCTCCTTGGTTTGGTACACTCGAATTACATAGACTTACAGGTGTTGAACCATCAGAAGCTATGTCTAATAAAACTATTAACAATTTTCGACAAAAATCGTTGCAATCCTCAATTGCTACGATAAGCTCTCTTTATAGCCAATAAGTTAGCAATTAAGTTAGTTGTAAGTTTACTTCCCCTTTTCTGACAAGTAGGTTTAAATTCCTAAGTCCTAATTGCGAAAGCAAACAAATCCTAACAATTAAAATTACAAATTTCTAACAGTGTTGAGAAGTCACCATTTGTGATTGGACACACATACTCATTATTTACTAATATTTATCATAAATACTTAGGCTACTAACAAATCCCCCCTTAAAAAAAAAAAAAATTGAAATAAATTAGCACCAGAATTTGTGGTTTTTCGTTTAAAGAAACCGTTTTATTACAACTGTAAACTATGCTCAGATCTGTATAATTCGTTGGAATGGTCATTTGCAAGGATAAACGAAATGCTACTTGTTTTTTATGGATCAAACGATGCTATATGCATCATTATGTTCAAAAAGATCATTTTCTATATACAAAAGTTCAATTTACACGCCAGGAACGATGGAATTATTCTTCAGCTTCAACGGAATTGAAAAAAATAGCTTCTAAACAGTTATAAATTTCGAATTTTTGGATTTCAAATAGAGGATTCAATAAAATTCAAATAGAGGATTCAATAGAATATAAAGTAATATAAAGCAATTAGAATAATAACTAGAATTAAAACCCAGCAAATATCTTAAATATTCGTAGCTGGATGCTGAATTGATTTTTTTAATTCTTTTATTTTTTTAGTTATATTGTTCAGTTGAACTCGCTACCAGAGATATATGTTGAAATATTTGTTCATGTTAGCAAGCCACACATTTTCATTTTTCAAGTCTGTTTATTTTACTAGGTGAACTGGCTTTGTTTTTTTGAAGAACAAGGGAAAAGTTTTTGGAAATAAAAAGTAGGGGAATAAGGGGCAAGATAGCCATACGGGGCAGAATGGGCATATGTTGTTTCTAGGTTTCTGGCAGTAATTTTGGAACTATTATAAATTTGAATCATTAACATTAATCTGAAGATGTAATTTAATTCAAAATAACTGGAAAAAACAAATTTGCTTTTACACAATAAACAATTGTATCATTCATGCACGTCTTGCGTATTATATTATAGCTCATAAGCGCGAAAAATAAGGGTTTTTGCATGCGTATATGTCGTTTTGGGCTCGAAAGTTTATTTTCGGTAATCGTTATTGATATTCAAACAGTTTCAATAATTCATGCAGTGTTTTCAAATGAAACATCATCTAAAAACAGCTCTTTCTCATAAGTGTTTCTCATGGGGTAGAACGGGCACTGCTGGTAGGGGCAAAATTGCCATACCTATGCACGAAAACATAACCTACAAACCAGAAAGTGCTGTCAAAAAAGTAAACATCGTGCTAGCAGCAGTTAATAGTAAAATGGTTCGGAATTACAAACGGTTGTCGGGGCGCAAAAAATGGTCACAGTCATCATTGGCCACTGCTATAGACGCGGTTATTTCTCATCGAATGTCAGTGAACGTTAAGCCGACATTTAAGGCTGCGTCGAACAGATTCGTTTGTTGACAATCATTAAAATAAAGTTACCTAAATTTAAATTTTGTCATGTTTTATTACTTCTTCATCCGCACAGTAGTGTTTTATGGAGCAAAACCTTATTTTTATATGCGGGCAAATTCATAGATAATTTTCAAATTGAAAGAGGCTAAGAAATTATGCTGTTTTGAAGTATAAATAGTGAAACAGGAAAGGAAAACTTTGTTTCGGTACCTACGATTGTACGTTACATTGATACATTGTTTAATGTTTGCTTGAAATCGAAAAATATGAACATGCCCATTATGTAGTAAAAATGTATTCAGTAGCTTTTTGCTCACTTTGCCCTAACAATTTGATAAGAAGCTTAAGGTGCTCATCTTGCCCCTTGTCCCCCTATTGAAATTAAATCGCTATGAAACACTTAACAAATAGTCGAAATGAAATTCAATCAATAAAAAATATTTGGTATTAAAAAAATTGACTAAAACCGAATATATTGATAGTGTGGTAAAATAACTTTCTCAAATAGAAAAGTGAAGATTACCTATAATCTAAGTATTTTTGCGTGAGAAAAACTTGTAAAATGTTGCCATAATGTTATTGTTGATTGTGAGGCGTGGTGATCACCTTTGTTTTTTTTTTCTAGCAACGTGTATTACCATCTTGATTGTTTTAATCAAATTTGTGTCGCGAATAAAATGTCGCATATTTCTATTCTATTGAGTTTGATTATTAGATTGTTATTGACAGAATAATTGCAAACTCTGCTGAGCAACTTTATGGTTCGATTATAAACTATGTACATTGATTAAGATTTTTAATTTTTCGCTCTTGTTTTGTTAGCCATTATGGCATAAATATTGCCTTAATAATACATCACATAATGTTACGTGAGCTTGCAAGTTGTTCGTGGTGAACAGTTAATCGAATGGAGAGAATCAAGAACTAATTCACGGTTTCTGCTACTGCGTTGTGCGGTTCAACCATCACTGGAGACTGATTGACGGGGCTCTCTTTTTCATTCATAAAATCGTACAGAGCATTGATATTTTCAGCATCGTTTTGCTCATGGTCATCTACAGCATGAAATAAATTTATGTCCGTTGTTGGATCAATTGATACATCAGCATATTAAAGGTTACTTTTGTCGATTTTTAATTTTCTATTCATAACAATTTTACTATTTTTTTGGGACTGAAACAAAAGTATATTCTCTCAGTGGCTCTCCCGAAAACGATCAGGGGAACTGAGAGTTTCCATATTCGTGGTAAAGTTTCCTATCACAGCAGACGATGTAAGCCAACTGAAGCAAAAACTGCTAACATTATAACAGTCAGGATATTACGAAAAAAGTTTATAGCGTGTGGCAATATATCAAAAGACCGCATTTAAAAATAAAACCATGTTTATTGCGCTGTCAGCAGTAAAATTATAAATAAAAACCAATCCCGTAGCACAGCAGGGGAAAATTGTACACAGAATTAATACGGTGTGAGCGGGATGAGGCTACTGTATCTACACTCATGAGAAAAACAGAACTAGCGAGAAGAGAATTATACAAAGTCGTTTACCAAAAATATGAGCTCCAATTTTCTCAATGAAATCCCATAGTTCTTATTTTTTCATTCATAAAAAACTCAAATGTCACTACTAACTTATAGCAAAATGCGAGATAATACTCATTCGCTCACAGTTGGTGAGTAGATACTATACAGTAGTGTTACAGTATTAAATGCTCGGATGTCATTTTTCAAATAGATGTGTATTGCCATTCACACTTTCTGCGATATATGAACAGAAATGATAGAAACAGTGCCATTCATCTTTGTAGATTGAATGTCACAGGCATTACCTGACTAACAGCAGTATAAATAGGTACATATCGCGAATCTAAGCAAATTATATATTCGCAGTCATGAGACCTACGTTTTTATTCCGACGAAGATAGCTATTACGAAATTCTAAGAAATGTAATATTTTTGAACGTCAATTCCATTTGGCATGATTGCATTAATCCCACCTGAACTCATGTTTCTCACTGTTTTAACAAGTCAACAAGAGAGATGAAAGGCGATTCCAGCCACAATTGTATATTCAATCTAAATAGGAAAATGATACTGTCTAGTAACTTTTGATGCACATTTTTCTAACCCTTAGTGGTTATAAAATATGAATAGCTTTGTTAATAAAAATGTGTGTATATTTGAAAGAGAAGGGACAAAGTTTCATTCAAATATATTAACTTTCAGTCAGTTCCTCCAGAATAGCAAAAGATGAGCGTAAAAGATTGCAGGAGAGCGCGTGAGCGTGACAAAAAAAACTATTCAATTTTTCGTAGCAAGACCACATCCCGTTCAAAAATTTAATTCACTAACTCTTCTTGACGGCTTCCGCATGATCCACTGGTCCGCCCATTGCAGTAACGATCACTGGAAACATCCAGTTTGGCCACTTTTCACCGTGCTTTCTAGACACGGGCCGTCAATGGCACGCAACACTTTGAATATGATAATTTTCACTTTCCTTGGAACCTCTTTCAAAGGCACACAATTGATTTCCTTCCACTATAGCTTCCTTCATCTCACTGTTCATCCTCGTTGTGTTGTGCTATGCTCTGCTCTCGCTTGCTATCTCCCCTATCTCCGCTGTTCCCCCGAGCACCTGCTACTGCTATACACCCGAAAACCTTACCAACACTCTTCAAATCCCACAAGGAGGATCAGGGAAAAATTTTCCTTGCCACTTTTCCAACCAAGCGTTTCGCTTTTTGAAACAATTACTACACACTTACTCTTCATATGCCTCGGTCATGATTTGATATCTCGAATATACTAATATTTTGTGGTAGTAATACTGTTTTCACCATTTTTGTATCTGTACATGGGCCAAACCAAAAATTTTCGTGGGACTTGATTACTGCTGAAGCTCTTTTTCCGTTTCTGCTTGATGGCACTCTTTTTGCTACTACATTGCGATGGTGACTTTTGCTCGCTTGCAACGGGGCTTACATTATTCCACACTACTCGCACTTGCAGGGGCGAGTTGAGCTTGCTGTCTTATTCATTTTAGCTCTACATCTCACTCTAATTTTGCATGGTTCAACATTGTTATAGAGTGGCGGACAGAGAATTGAAAAATAATTTATTGAACAAATTTGAAATGATGAATCTCGTAATTTAAGCATTAGCATAAGCATAGCACGGCAATGTCGACTATATACTCCTGGTTGTTCTAACAACCAATTGTTGTAGTAAATAAGAATATATCGGGACCCTCAAGGAAGTGACACTCATGAGACATCCGCAAGATTAATTACCAATTATCATGCTTATCGATTCCATCGATGGGCTTTGTTGACAATTAACAATTGAAAACGAACGTGCTCTCTTTTCTGATTCTGGTGATGTTATTATACGAGTGTTCCTAAGTCAAAACATGTTAAAATCTGCTAAAACCATTCATTGGTATTGAACTGAACTGTATAAATGCTGTTGTTTTTGTTGAGATGTTTTTTTTCCATTTAAAAAATATAATAAATCTTAACTTATTATTTAAACAGGATGATTTTGCTGCAACCTTGAGGGTGACACTCAAATTTTCCGCTCCGGATGTGTGTCATACGCCACTGCTAACCTGTAAAATGGTTTTGTATCTGAAAAACTGTCTTGCCCCTTGACATTCATATTCCTTCGCGGTTTTTCAATATAATCAAATTGTTTCTTTTTTTGCGCTGCCATGACTTATTTAAATTACTGTTAAAGACTCTGGGCAATGTAGCTTATATTGCCAAAACGATCAGTTTTTATTTTCCTTTCCTCTAATTTGTTAGAAATGATCTAGATAATCGAAGAACTAATTCTTTAAGAAGGAATATGTAATTGTAGAATCTTTTCGATTTGCTGTTATTGCATTTCGGTCCTATCATAATCAGAAAAAAAATACAACAGAATAGAAAAATAAGTTCGAGTAAAAATGGACAACAGTGTATAAAAATGAAAAATACAAATCATATTTACCTATATGCCTTCATAAAAAGTTTGGAAACCGTTTGTTGAAAGTAAACTGAAATAGTAGGAGGGTGGTATTCAAGACACGACCGCATGGCGTTGACTACCATATTCTTATATTCCATTAAAATAAATAGTAGAGGACATTGCAACGCTTCTATTACAAAACTTCGAGGCACCAAAAGGTGCCAGTTGCCGATTATTCTTGTTTACTGGTTAGTCCGTCCAGAATTCCAGCCATTTTAGTATTTTGCAGTAGCCATGTACTATTAACTGCCACCAGCATTACGGGTGAAACCGGCACGAGATGACCGGTATTATTTTGTCTTTCCCCCTTTCAGCTGCTAACACCTAGCGTCCGTATGTAACCGGTACGGTTTAGTAATGAAACTGAAGGGGTGAAATGTTCGAACGGTACCTTTTATATCAAGGCTTCGTCAGTTAGTTAGAAAGAAGGAGGAGTTAAGTAGAAAATGGAATGACAAGGAACGTAAATAAGAGTCGGAAACAGAAAGTGACAACAACAATAACAACAAATCAGCTAGATTGTATCCGTTAGTGTCGACTGTGCTTGGGAAGAGAAGTAGTGATTGGCTGCGCGGTATGATTTAGACAATCGATATTAATTACCAATTTTTCAATAATGTGTCTCAAACAATAGTTTGTTTTTGCTACATAAATTTAACCGTAAAAGAATTTTTGATCGATTGATGCCAAAACCTCGGAAACCTGATTATAAATGACTAAAAAATAAGCGCTCAAAACCTGACCTCTTTTCCATGGTTGAATTACTAGATTTTCAAATTCAGGCACCTAACTTCGATATAGACGTAGTCAACGTTAAAAAAACGCTTTTTAAGGCCCAAGCACAATTCATACGTTGCAGCTGCATTTGCGGCAATTTGACAGCTAGCCCATACATTTTTTGTCAAATTAACGTCAACGCAACGCAAACGTATCCGTTGTGCTTGAGCCTTTATTCTTGTTTTCGAACGTATTACATTCGTATGAAAGTGTTGAAAATCCTTTTTTCGTTTGAATTAATCTTTCCGCACGAAAGCTAGGTACGGCATTACTCTTGAGGCACAACTAAGTCGTGATAAAATTGAGAGTTTCTCTTAAAGTACATGAAATTCATTGAAGGAAATAAATATGCGCTATGGGAAAAGTCATCAGAAATAAATTGGTGTTTCCCAAATAATAGTAGATAAGATTTGTAATCCTCTTACGAGCTATGTACAGTACTATTCTTAGTAGATATCTGAGATACAAGACAAAATGTAACAAAGCAAAATCAAGGACCATGGACCCTTTTCACTACCTTCTATCTTCAACACCAGAAAATGCAATCTAACTCATAGCGTCAGCGGACTAGTTTCGCATCAATTCTAGGTATAGATTGGTTTTGAAATTTGCTGAATGTCAACATGAAATTCAATCACAGAATGAAATACGATGTGTTGTGCAGAAAAAAAAATCAAACTGTTTTTTTTTACTTGTCCGGTTGCGATTGTGTAGTGCTTGGCGAGTTAGAAGATTGATCCAAATCGGGTCTGGTTGGTGTTTGCGACGCAGAATTAGATGACGGTTCTGAGTCAGAATCTGTCTGACGTATGCTACTCGATTCCTGTCCTTGTAACCTTCCGTAAGCAGACGCTTCTAACGGAAAAACCTCCATAGGGGGATACACGTGGGGTCGATTTTGTTGTGCGCAATAGTTTTCATCGTTTTCAGCACTTCTAATACTCGCCGAATTAGGCGTGTTTGAGGCGGATCGTCGGTGACATAAATCCGATGGCGGCGACCAGGTAGTCGAGTATAGTGGTGATGCAAAACAGTAGCTTCCCCGTCGACTACTAGCGCCATAACTTGGTTGATAGCTGTCGGTTTGACGTGGATTGTAGTAAGGAGATGTTGCCATAAAGCCATGCACCGGCGTACAGCGGGTACTGTAACTTGGTTGGTATGGTGTAGTTGAACCCCAAATGCAATTATTTCTCGTTGGTGTGGCGATATCTGAATATATGTTGTGATTATTCACATAGGGTGTTTGCGGATGATATGTGTCACTCCATTGTGCCTGACTTGGTGTAAAATCACCCTTTACGTATAACTGAAAATTTAAAAAATAATCATAGTTACATTTTCTAATTGATCATAAGGTCGTTTATCACCTGAATAGGCCGTCTAAAACCTTTGCTTAAATGACGCGGAATGCCCAGTGGATAACTGTGACTAAAACCTACTTCTGGGCTCAATAGAAAATCATGAAATCGATTGGGAAAAAATTCAATATTTTTATAGTTTTCAAAAATGGTGTCCTGAAAAGTACGAAGATATTTATAAAATGATTTAATTTCTGATGATTGAAAGATTTATACCGTTAACTTTTTCTTTTTCTTATAGCTTGCCCAGTTTTGGGCTTCCAGAATTAGCTTTCCTCCGGGGCGCAGATGGTTGAACATTCGCTTGAATGCCAACTTCAATCCGTTGTCGCCAAAATTGAGATGGATCCACTTGGTAACAGACAAGCATAATATCAAATCGTATTGTTGTGTATCGTAGCTGATAAGAGACTCATCCTTCAAAACGTAATTCATCTGGAAATAGTTGAGATGGTATCAGAAGTGAACAAAAATTTATATTGTACCAATTTGCCGTGTAGGATTGAATATAATCTTGATGTGCATACTGTATATAAATGTCTTTTAAGAATAATTTTTGCAAGTTTCATCATGAATTCATTGATGAAACAACAATGCTTTACTTACAGTTTTGAAAATTACATTGTTAGGAAATCGTCGATCAGGGCAGCCAATATCCAACCGACACTCTCTTGCGCCTATATTGCTGAGTGATAACGGAAAAGAAATTGGAAAGAAATCCGCCTTTCCTTTTCGAGGATCTCTCTTATGTTGTTGCTGACGGTGGTTGTGATGATGATTGTTATGATGTTTGCCATGTGCGTGGTTATTACCAACAAATTTTCGTCGATGGTGTTGTCTGCTCTTTTGTTTTGATTTTTTAGAACACTCTGGGACAATTTCGGTAGATTCCAGCTGTTTTGTACTCTGCAGTGTTTCTATAGATGTAGATTCAGGATCTTTAATGTGGGGCTCAGCTTTCTCAGCTTTATGGGCCTCTCTTCTATTTTTCATCATTGACTTATACGATTCTTCCGGAGGAACACGAACGTGCGTTACCAAATTTCGCCTGGCTTTAGATATTAATTTACTGTCTATATCAACGCCTGTAATGCTTTTTGTATGTAACATTTTTGCTACAGCAATGGTCATTAGGCCTACGTTGCAGCCTATATCAAGCACATCCTTTTCGCGAAACAAATACGGATTTCGCAGAAAAACTTTGAGCCGTACATCTATAAATTCGTTCAAATTACGATATCCATAGTATCGATCATAATTACCGTAGTGATACTTAGTTTCTTCCTGAGGTTTAGTAGTGCACTCTTCTCCACCAATTGCAGATGTACTGGGCTCCTCGTTATTTTTGTTGATCTGATTTGTTTCAGACGACTGTGCACTGTTGTTGGTATTACTGTCGGTTTCCGTTGCACTTTGCTTGGGAGCTAGCTGTGAGTCGTCGCAATTAGATGTACATGATTGCGTCCTTGTGCGATTTCGCCCTCCAACCGGTAATGTTGGCCAATGACCGCGTTTCCAAGCACCGGGTTGTGGAACAACAGGACTAACTATTTTATCCATAGAATCCATTCGCCGTAACTTGCTTTTGCTAGCACAAGTGCTTTCACTAATGCGACGTTTCCTGCAAATCTCCAAATCCAACTTCAAATGTTTGTGGCTCCGATCCCGATCTCCGGTATTCCCACTCTCCAACGTATGATCCGCTTCCCTACTGGTTGATACCGACGGGGCTTCTAACTGGGCCTCCTCTGCAGTGGTTGCCTCGGTCTCTGAAAGACTTATACTCAACTGCCCACTCAAGTTACTGTTATTGGTTTCTATGCTTTGATTATTTTTATCAGATTTTGACTTTCGTTTTCGTTTGTTGCGGGCACGTTGCTTTTTCTTCATTGGAGAACACAGCTGCATTTCGTATTCTACTGAATCTACCGGATCCAACAAATGTAGCGGATCATTGATATTGGGCGGTATAATAACTTCTATTTTGTTCTTGTAATGTGGAGGAGTGGGAATTGGTGACGATTTCGGGGTAATAGCATTTTCTGACTCATTTTGCAAACTATTCAAATTCAAAGGATCCGAAATATTTCCTCCTAAAAGAAACTTGGTTGGTGGAATAATGCAATCTTTCCTAGGACGTTTATCCGGTAGGAAAAATTTCGAAACCGCCTGCAAACACTTAGTTCGTACTTGCATCAAGTTATTTGAATTTTGTTTCGAGTGTTTACTTTTTCCACCACCTTGCGACTGTTTCTGGTCTGAGTTGGCCCCACCAGGCTGTTGTTGTTTATCATCCCCCTTGCAACCAATAGACGGACAATCTTGATTTTTCTGTTGGTCCTTCTTTTTTCCGCAACCGCTATCCTTTTGATTTCTTCTAAACTTGTTTAGCTTCCACTTTTTATTTTTACCCTGATTCCTTGAAAAATGCAGCTTGTTCTTGTTATTGCCATGCGACCGTGGACGTGACTGTTTTGGCGGATTTTGGCTGCTTCCTTCAGACTTTACTGCTTCGTCCCCTTCGCCACTAACAGAAGCGAAGGGACGATCAACGCTACTTCCAGCTTTCCCTCCTCCTTCATCCGCACCCTGTGACACAGCCACACCATGTTCCTCCATTGATGACGCTGATCGTATGTTAACACTGTTAGCTGAATGGCCGTTACTCTTCGTTTGTTCGACGTAAAAGTTTTTGACGATTATGTTACAAATGTTAGTGTCGAAAGGTGTATCTAAAAATAAAAAAAGAATAAACAAAATGTTAGACGAGAGTTGCTGAAAATAATGCTATTTCAATATTTACTAATAAGGTATATCGTATAAAATATCTTATCAAATTATGAATTTTAAATTTTTGAAGCAAATTTAAATTCTATTGTAGTTTACAAGTCAAACCACACAGAAAGAATATATTCACACTTTGTACGAAAGATCGATTCGAACGAATTAAAAAATAATATTGCCTTTTTTCGAATGAGCTAATTGGTCTAATGATTTGCAACGTTCGCTTGCCACTAATTTAATATCCAAAACACCGAAAGCGAGTATTGACAGCGTATGCCGCAAGCCATCGAGGTCATGTTAATTAATTAAAGTAAAAAAAAAAGGAAAAAAAGTAATATTATTATTATTAAATTATTCCTCAATTTCCCCACAGTAATTATTATATGACAACGGCAAACTGTTTGCCGTGTGAATTTCATTTGAATTAACAGATATGAGATTTGAATTCAAATTTTATTATACATATTAGTCTCTTGTGTTTTCGGCGTGTGAAATCTCTTTTCTGTATTTCATAAGAAATCTGTTACTGTTATCAACAGAAACTGTGTTGTATTCGTAGTTCGGGTCCTGCAAGTAAACCTGCAAATTAGATTCCTTGTTTCATTTAAACATCGGTGTTTTCATCGAAGTGGGAGAGTATTGTTTTCTATAGCTTTGCATATTTATTTTAGGTTGTAGGGTGTAGAAGCCGCATTGAAGCCACCAGGTGGTTGACTACGCATTTTCATCGGAACAAGATTCGAAAAAAGCTAAGGGGTTACTTATAAAAACACTGTCTTATGTTTTCATCACCATAACAAACATGAGGATATGAGTGGTATGCCGTTGAAAATTGGAAGTCGACCACGTGGTGGCTCGAAGTCGGCCATTAGTGGCTTCAACACACTTCCACCTTAAGCAATGTACAAAAATACAGGGCGATTGGTTCCTTGTTGGGAGTATTTCAGGGGTGATATAAGGATGAAAAAAATTTCTTCTACGCATATGCTCTAACGTTAATCTACTCGAAATTATTCAACTATTGAGTTTCTCGGATGCTCTTTCATAAAGTAGCTTTAACTTCAAGTGTATACCACTTAGAGCAATTCTATTGGTTTTATTTGATAACTGAGAAAATTTTCTACCAGCTACAGCTTTTACATGTCTTATTAAATGTAAAAAATAACATTCTAGAAGCAAACATGTTCAACAGTAGTACTGTTTCAAACGTATTTTGATATTTTCTCACAAAAAAAAAAGTGGTTACCATTATTGTTCTCTTAGCCCGAACTGAATTTGTTGAACCGGCCTACAGTTCGCTCTTCGACACCAATTCTCTATCTGATTTATTTTTTTGAGAAATTGCAATTTCAATGCTGCATGTTTAGTGGAAGGGAACGATCAAACATGCTGCATTAAAATTTGAAATTTCACGAAAAATAAAGCTGAAAGAGAGTTGGTGTCAAAAAAGGAACTGTAAAGCGGTTGAAAATATTCAATTCAACCTAGAAAAACAATAATGTTAACCATGTTTTTTTTTGTGAGAAAACATCGAAATACCTTCACAACAGTACTACTATTGAACATTTTTGCTTCCGAAATGTTATTTTTCACATTTAACTAAGCAGGTTAAAGCTGTATTTGGTAGAAAACTTTCCCAGCTTTCCAATTAAACCAATGGATTTGCTCTAAGCGGCATACACTTAAAGTTAGAGCCACTTCATGGAAGAGCATCCAAGAAACTTCCCAGCAAACCAGAAGTCGTATAAGGATATTAATTCTAAATCGCTAAAATGTGCATGTCGAATTTTAAGTTCCATAAGATGCAATTTTAAATTTGTTTATATCGTATAATATTTAAATCCGATAATACGCAATATTGAGTTTTATATGAAGCAATTTAACGTGTCATATAAAATTGTAAAATGCGTCATTCCTCTAAGTTGTGTAGAATGCAATTTAAAGTTTCAAATGAGACCATTTAAGATAGCCTGCGAAGTTATACAAAATCTAACAATTTTTTTAACAGTGTACGTATATGGCCTCCAGACTTGTACACATAGGCGCATTTCATGCATCTTATATGATCATTTTTTACCAAATAAGGATTCAGTTAACAGAGTTGAGCGTGAGTTATATCAACCAATTTGTTTGTTGGGTTAAAAGTTATAGTTATAGAATAACTCTGAGTAGATTTACGTTAGGCCACATGCGCAGATGTTTTTTTAACTGGAAAGTCATCAGATCACTCGTTTGAAGCAATATGCTGAAAAAAAATATGAGATGGTCCACTTCCTAACGTTAACATTGGTCTTGTTAAAAACATGTTTTGTGTAGTAAACAGGCTTTTCTCCCAAATTATTGGGATCATCTGCTACATGAAATGGGGTGATAGTGACTTTTTACAGTATTTTCAAAAAACTCTTTTCATGTTGATTTTTGCCGAACCAGTAATTATTTGAGTAGTATGAAAATCCGCCGACTATGAATGAAATTTCAAACGTTTACTTTATGTAATAAAACAAGAGTATTCGTAGGTCCTATAAGATGAATCGGGTCGAAATTGATCTCTAGTGAAAACTATGTACAGTAAAGTTTTTTTACGCGTATTTAGATTTTACGCGGTTTTTAATGAGTTACGTATCAAGCGTAAAAAATAGTGAATATCAAAGCTCACTAATAGGCTAATAGGAAAACATTAGAATATATATCAAACAAAATTATCAACATGTTCAAGCAAAAAAATCATAGCAATCGTAGCAACAATTAAAGCGAAGTTAAAGTTTAAAAGGATACATTTTTGTTTTTTGCTTCATTTACCAATAATAACTTTCACTGTATTACGAAGGCAGCTAATATACGTATATTATTGAAAACATATTATTATTTCATTTTTACATGGCAAATGATCGATTTCTAATAAAAATATCAATCACAGCCTCTTTGGAAACGAAAATGGCGATATTCCAAATCAAAATGCATTCGTTCTGGCTTACGAAACCAAATTTAATAATTTCACTCTCATTTGGCAATCGTTCGACCGATTTTCCAAATTTTTATAATACCAAATTTACTTCAGATCTTCCTGATTTACTTTCAGGATGCACAAAGTCATTGTTCTGCGATGACACAAGCATTACCGTAAAAGGAAAAAGTGTTCGTGTCATATGCAGTCGCGAAAAGCTGATATTTTTCTTACAAATGTGGAAAATCTTTTCCAATGCTTCTAAAACTCAATTGATAATTTTTCCTCATAAGTCTAACATATTTATAAACCACCTTACATATTCACACCATATCCAACATATATAGGTAGCAAACATCTAAAATATTAACTTCATAGGAGCGCATTTGAGGTTATTGCCGAAGTGTGATTTGATGGGATTGCGTTTATGGAAATTGATACTGAATACAATCGATCGGATTGTGGGAATTGGTTAGTTGGAATGTTGGTTTGGTCTTGAGAAAAAGGACAATCGGAATGTTGTCTGGAATCGGACTGTGGGAATTTGGTTAGCTTAGGTTTTTAGCTGGTTATAAACTTTGAGTTATTGGCTCATAACTTTGGGAAATTAAATGTATTTTACGGGTTATAATATCATTAATTTAAAAATGAAAGTTTATATTTCGTGGGTTGTAATATATCACATAAACCTCGCTTAATTTGAATTTTTATACGAAACAAATATACATACGCTACATTGTTTCAACATAATCAACATGGCGAAAATGTTGAATTGTACTTAGACAATTCAGAAGTGTTGTTTTTAATTTTGTATTTGAAATATCGAGTTAATTATCAATATCCTTTCGCATTCAATGCGATGCAATTCTAGACCAAGTGTTTACATTTTTTATGTCAATATAGAGCAGTTTCACAAAAAATGTACCAGTTTTAAATTTTTTTTAAATTGTCATTTTTGATTTGGCTGAAATTTTGCATAGACTTTTCTATACGCAAAAGGTGCCATTTTGTGCTACTGGTTATATTTTTTTAACACGGCTCATTTTTGAGAAGCTATTGAAAATTCTATTTTGGGAAGGTATTGATGATTACAAATATTTTTAGGGCCAAAACAGTTTGTTTGATCGGTGTGATGCCTTCGACAAAGCTGTAGATAGTACTTTTGTCTTTCCGAAAAAAATATACACTCTAGAAAAAAATTATTTATCTAAAAAAAGGTAAAATTGAAATTAAAGATAAATTATCTAAAGGTCTCATTTTTTAAAAATCTAATTATTTTATAAAACCTACAAAAAAATTACCTAAACCGGTCCGATAATGGAGAAATCAAGAAAAAAAAAATTATTTGTTAAAAAAAATTTAATCAAACGATACATATTTTCTTCAAAGTTCCATGAAAACAACATAAATAAAAATTAAAACCTGTTCCTAGACAACAATGGATTTTTTCTTGCTCGAATGTATACTTTTCTTGAAATGCAATTTTCTTCAGTAAATCAAGTTAGGTCTTTAAAAACTTATACAACTCTGAGTCCATAATTAATTCTAGTATGTTTTTCGAAAGGTTTGATAAATTCGGATGAAATCCGGACACCACTCCTGAAAATCCGCATCGTTCTAAAAATATTGCAAGGTATACAACCCTAGAGTATACAACTAAACACTGTTATTAGAGGGGTTTTTAATTAGTGACTTAATTAGTTTTAGTTTAAGTCTTCCCTTGAAATCTTTATAATTTGTTCGAAATATATTCGAAAACATTCAAAAGAATTTCGTTTGCACTTGGCAATGTTGTGCATGTGGTTTTTTTTTTTTGTTCAAACATTTATGTATTTGACACGACACAAGCGTAAAGTTGTTGTTGAATAAGCCCCAAGAATTTCTCCTAATGCGTCTAAATCAGAATTAATCCTATTTCGTCAAAAACCAAATCCAACTTAACCTCTCAAATTCAACAATACTTACGTTATCATATTGAATGGTTTTGTCTAACTATGATCAAATCAAATTTATTATATGAATCTTACTCTGAAAATTATTTCGAATCCGTTACATAGGCACACTAATAGGGAAACATTAGAAGATATGTCAAACAAAATTATCAACAAGTTCAAGCAAAAAATCGTAGCAATCAACAATTGGAGCGAAGTTGAAGTTTGAAAGGATTCATTTTGTTTTTTTTCGCCAAGTTTTTTTTTTTTTGTTTGCCAACAATAACTATCACTGTATTACGAAGACAGCTAATAAACGTATTTTGCAGACAGATTTTTTTACGCGGGGGACGCGTTCCAAATTTATATGGAATGCCGTAAAAAAAGACTAAATTGAGTTGAAAATATAACGTGGAAAACTTTTCCAAAACGTTCGAACGTTGACTGAATACCACTATGGACTTATGGAACATCGTACAGGCAACGTGGTATGCTATTCCAGCTTTTACTCGTGAAAACCTAGTGGTAAATATACTACGAATAAGATCTTACGAAACAAAGGACATGCTATAAAATATTGAAAGTAAGTTTTGTAACGTTAAAAGTCACTTTTCCAACGATATGTAGAGAAATAAAGCTTAGTTGGAATGTTTCGTGAATATATTTTGATAGTGTCACTACATTTTACACTTTTTATTCACTTTCACTATTTAATTCTATCACTTTTCACTTGCATATACGTATTTCAACAATTACATAGTGCCGTCGTCAGTGCTTATTTGGACTGTACAGTCCAAATAAGCACTGACGACGGCACTATGTAGGTGTTAAAATACGTATATGCAAGTGAAAAGTGATAGAATTAAATAGTGAAAGTGAATAAAAAGTGTAAAGTGTAGTGAAGATTTTCTATAAAGACGCTCGAACAGAAGTGAATAAATTTTGATAGTGTATTTATTTTTTTTCGCCACCTAAAAAACACTTCCTCACGCAAAAAATATTCGAAATCACCGACACTAAAAAATTTCAGTTATATCTCCGTTCCTCTTTCGAAAAGAGTGTCTGAAGATCGTAATGACGTAACATAAAAGCATACAACAACTAAAATCAGTGCGAAAATATGGAAAATCACCAACACTGCAAGTGTATTTATTGTTTTCGCCATCACTGTATAACTTATAATTATTACAAAAATGTGCAATTCTGGTTGAGCAATTCATAGTTTTTATAGTTACCATATTCATGAGATGAACTGTTAATCGCCATCAGCAGCATCGAAGTTTTTCTTTGATTGCACAAGGATAGAAATCGTCTGCAAACATAGACCAGCGGCGCTCTGCTCTACCTGTGCTGTACGGTACTGTTGCCTTTACCAGCATGTTTTCGTTCAAGACATCAGTTTTTATTACGTTCAAACAGTAGGTTAACACATTGTTCAAGAATGGGGGTTGTTTCAAGCTTCTCGAAAAATCTTTTCCTTCGAGACATTAAATTAGTCTAAGTTCTTGGAAGTAAACATTAATGGAGGTGTTGGGACGGGGAGATTATTTTCTTTTAATAATTGTATCGAGAAAGTCACAGTAATTAGTTCATGTCGTCTGTGTTAGGCATGCTTGCGTAAATTAGTCCTTGAAACTTTTTAACAATTTTTACCAACGAAATAATGTTAACAACTCGTGTATTTCCAAATTGTCCAACATTTCATCCATCCAACAACATATTGGTTATTGTTATTCATCATGTGGTTATGCTGTTATTATCGTTTGAAAACTGAGAGAACATTTGCCATATTAAATCCGTCAACATATACAATGAAATCCAATATTTTTTTCTAGATTAAAATAACACTTTTTTTCCTTTTTTTCATACAGAACATTCTAAATATATCTCATTTGTAAGAAAAACTCGAAATTAGTAAAGAACAAACAAATATTAACACCTATCCCGCCCACGGCACTGACAGCAAGAAAACGACGCAAAAACACGTGCCGTTTAGAAAAAAAAAATCTTTATACGCATAATGATCAGATCAGTAACATGTTCTTAATCATCCCGTATACACTAACAGTTTGTCAATTGGAGTAACAGAAGGCATCACTCCGAAACCGGAGTGTAGCATCTAGGCTTTGCTTTGGCATGAGAGCGTTTTGCTAGCTCGAGTCTCCCTACTAGTCCTGTGCGCCGCCACGCCGCGCCGCCGCCGCCGACACTTTTACGCACGCTGCCGCCGCCGATGATTTTGAGTCGGCGCGCCGCCAAGGAAATTTTTATCGCGCCGATAGTCATTTCTTTGCTGATTGTTAAATTGTTTGTTTACTTGATTCCTAACCATTCTTATTTCTTTTTTTGACATCCTGTCAACCCGGATGAACATATTTTTATTTATTTATGTTGAATTAAAAACCGAACATGAGAGTGTACACATCACACGCATTATTTTAGAAGTGGTAATTAGTGTCACGCCGGTATACGCCGCCGCCGCCGAGAAATACCAACGGCGTCACGCCGATCGCCACCGAGGTAAAATGTTTTCTACGCCGCCGCCGCCGATGATATGGTCGGCGCACAGGTCTACTCCCTACCGCTTTCGATACCCAAAAATATAAACAAACAAAAATAACACAAACCTGTTTCTCTCCTTTCGGTGGTGGCTTGATTAGCAAAACAAAACTGATACAAAGATGAATCGCGATGTGCAGCGCTCTCTTCTGTTCGCGTGCCGCGTTTGCTCTTTCTCTTTACGTTCCTTGCAATGCTATGCTAGTGCAGCGCTGTGCGATTATTGTTGCTATTACCGAATGTACGAATTATTCGCTCTCCCTTTCTTGGGAACATAGAAGCAAAAACATCCAGTCTCCTCCACCGCCGTTTCTGGTCTTCTTCTGATCGACAATCTTATATCTTCCCGTTTATCTTGAGTTTTATTCACTTGATTGGAACTGTTTTGAGCACGGCAAAATTAATTCATTTATTTAACTCTTTTTAAAAGCAACTTTAGTTTGAAAGTCTCACATGTAAACCATTCACAATTTGACTCGAATAGCACTGAAAATCTACACTATTGCTTAGCCGAGCACAGACCATCTACACACTTCTGAGTCTTGGCACGAACTGTCGATCGAGCATAAGTGAGAGCAAAATTTACCACATTGTGAAGCGAACTGTGAAGTTTTCAAGTAAAAAGCACTAACACTGGCCTGATTTGACAGCTGCACAACCGCTGGGCATTGTAGAAAATATAGAAAAATGGCTGCCTTTCTGTCACATGATGGAAAAAATATTGAAATACGTTCAATCGCGTTCATCAAAAACCAACTACTATCGTATTTCAATGACCTTAAACAGTAGCAATTCAGTAAATTATAAATGTCATTTACTTTGCAATGTACAAGGTTAGTATCGAGACTAGTGTAATCGCACAGAATTTGCTTTAGGGAGGTCTTAAGAAGCGAAAGCCCTACAGTAGCTGAAAACTACGATTAACATTCGGTGAGGATTACCAGGACCGATATATTATCCATAAAATGTTATAGATAGCAAAAAACGCAACGTGTATGACCTGCAAATTAACATTTATTTTGGCAATAATCTTTTCAGAATAAATGACCGACACCATGCATAGTTAATGCAAGGCTTACTTTTCAAAAAGGATTTAAAGTGTTCACGTAAAATTGAAGTTATTTAATGTTTAAAAAATCTGTTTTTATTTTTTCTCGAACTTAGTGACTTCAGTTTATCAATGCTGTGATTCTATACTTAACATTTAGATTATATACATATATTGTGTATCATTTTATCTCATGAGATTGTGATTACAATACAAACAGCATTGTATTTATCGTTTTATATTGAATTAAGTGGTTTAGAGTAAGTAAAAATTGATCGACAAATAAAAATGCGCCATCTCTAAATTCACCAACTGCCATCTTTAGTTAAAAGTAGTTGATAAATGCGGGTTGCGGGAGCGCCAGATTCAATTTCATTATGGGTAGTTTCTCATTTCCAAAATTGATTCTGTCACACCTACGACTTACGGATAAATGAAAGTACGCCGTTTAAACTTAATTTTTTCAAATATTGAATAAATTTTTCAATAATCCTTATATCTAACGAAAACAAACATTTCGCATCATAAAAAATACTTTTGTACCTATATTCAGTTAGGTAACAAACGCTGTCTGTTTGTATTTATTGTTAGATTTTGCAATAATCGACACGCGTTCCTTAATTCAACACAACTGGCCAGCTACAGAATATTCATCCTTAGCATCGATTGGCCTACAGCTTTAGAAAAACCATAAAAAATAAAATTTTGCAAATTATAGAACTAAAGGTAATAGCAAGCAAATTTAACAGTTAACTGTGAGATAAAATTGACCACTGAATATGCTAAAGTAGGCTCGTGAATTAAGGAAGCCACAACAATTGTGGCGCAGCGATTAACGTCTGAAGCAACCGTAGCAAAAACCGAACCCTGATAAGACTTCCCTCGTTTATTCGTCCTCCTCTGCTGGTTTCTTATCCTTTTTCTTTTTTTTCTTTTCCTTTTTGGAATCGAGAGCCTTAAAACAGAATATTTATATAACTGTTGTATATGAAAGCATACTATGCTTATTTACCTCTTCTGTAATAGTTTCCGTTTCCAGAGCTTCAGACGAGGCAGTCGCTTCAATTCCTTCTTCATCTTTCCTGTGCTTTTTTTTCTTTTTCTTCTTTTTCTCTGCGGCTTCTGTGTCTATAGCAGTTGTTTCCATTGAGTTATCGGCAGCACTACCAACACTTAGCTTACGCTAAAACATAATGTTTTTGAATCACGTTCTTAATCGCAAGTATAATATAAAGCCAAATTACCTTTCCCCCAGCCAGTTCAGAATCATCTTCTCCATTTGACTGCACCGGAGCGGTTGGTTTTGAAAAATCCGTATATCCGGTCAACCATTCTCTGGGTGTTTTATCGTTAGGTTTTCCATATTTGTCCAACTTTCCACTAGCAATTAGTTGTTTTTTCATAGAAGCCTTTGGACCAAGGCCCCACTTGCGCGGGTAGGTGTCACGTTCCATGATAACTCGCTTGATCTTAGCGCATACACCATGATCGCAGCTGGCCATCGTTGCAGTAGTCATCAGCGCAATGCCCAGGGCAATAGCTTCACCCTTTGTAGTTACAATCACTATTTCCTGATCCATCTCGATACCATCTTCGTAACGCAATACACCAGGAATCATTATTTTGGCCCCATAGCAAACAGCATTCACCGAGCTATCTTTCATAATGATACGTTTATGCCCAACTAGTAACCCCTCAAGCGGTTTTATAACTCTTCGAAGCATTGATTCGTCTTTATGATTTTCATAGAGGTATTGAGCATCCAGGACGTCATGCATAGTGACCATGCCGTCCTTTTCCGATTGGATTCCGGAACGAACACGACGGAGTTCCAACATTTGACCTCCAACTCCGGTCACAAGACCCAAGTGAACACACATTGTTCGAATGTAGGAACCAGCTTCACAGCTCACCCAAAATACACCCATGTTGCGTTGTTCGTCATAATCCAGAAGTTTGGAATCGTAGACGGTACGAACACGAAGCTGTCGTTTTACTGCAGAAATTAACGGAGGTCGTTGAAATAGCGCGCCTCGAAGTTTTTCCAATCCTTGATGAACTTTGGCGATATTCGCAACTGCTGAATGTAACTTGAAAACGGCCACGTATTCCTTACCAGCACTTTGTTGACTTTTGACTAATCTGGTTGCCCGATCGATGCAGACTATTAGACAACCAGTCACTTTTGGATCCAATGTCCCGGAGTGACCAGTTTTTTCGACTTTCAAGATTTTCTTTATCCAAGCTACAACTTCATGAGAACTCGGATTGGATGGTTTATCAAGATTGATAAATCCAGATGTTACGTAGTCTTTGATTTTACGGTTCAGAGGAGAGGATCCAAAAGGCAAAGGAGTGTAATGATTGGTTCGAACATTCAAGCGATCAAAATGTTTTAACAACAGTGGCCACTTCGACGTGTCTAGTCTGGCTATGGCATTTGAAGCTTTAATTTGAAATTCCGCTGTTTTTTGAATTTCTCCTAGGTTATCAACTTCAATACCTTCTTCTTGTTTGATTTTCTTTCTTTTTTTGTCTTTTTTGATACCAGGAGATCCCATTTCTAAAATGAAAAAGGCCTTGTTATAACACATCCGCCCTTCAGTGTTTCTATAATGAATAACACCAGCGTACTCACCAAAGTCGGACATAATGAGAGAATATAATGCAGATGTTTCTGTTCTTCAACGGAGGTGAAATAAATGAAAATATCTTCCGAATATTTTAGTAACAACTAATACGCCATTGATATGCGTACTTATACCCGGTCTAAATATTATGCAGCAACACGCGTGCGAGAATATGTACTATCTTTTGAGGTTAAGAAATACTCATTTGACTTTTGTATCTTTATTACAGGGGTGTGTATAATCGTCCTTGCACAGAAAAATGATACTACCCAAATATGCGTATTTTTGACGCAAATCAGCCCTAGGTAAAAGTGATTTACACACAAGAAAATTTTACTAAGCGAACACGTGAAAACAACGTAAATTTACTTAAACCTGAATGTTTCCACTAGTTTAGGTAAACAATACGTATAAAATTAGGTGAAAACAACGCAATAGCTTAATAAAATGCGAATAAAAAAAAATACCTAAATTTGTATGGAGTTTTGTTATTGATATTAATGATTCAAGGTATTCAATTTTACCTAAATGATGACTTCTGTCCAGGTACTCAAAAGTAGGTAAATCAATTTTACCTAAAAGTACCTTCCCGCACATAAGGGCTGATTTGCGTCAAAAATACGCATATTTTGGTAGTTTCATTTTTCAGTGTACCTATTTTGAGTACAGTCGTCGTTCGATAACTGCAACACTTGACATATGCCAAAATTTAGAGGGGGGTCCGTCACCACCATTTTTGTTTTCAATGATGTCGATATGTATTTTTTTAATGGAATAGTGGCAAAAATAGCAGAAAACTAAAAGAGACAAGCTATTCGATTAATGAATTTGATATTCATATTTCCGCATTATAATTACTTGCGTTTAAGTAACTACTTTACATAACCAATATGTAGGAGAAGATAAAGTTCATCATTACAATAGACCATTTTACGAGACGTTCTGAACTCAATTCATGAATGAAATTTTGACAGGAAGCTCAGAACCAAGTAAAAGCAACATCAATGTCAGCAGGATCCGTGACACCTGTCAGTTCGTAAAATGGTCTATATAACGCTAGGTCACAAAGTATTGTTTGTGATCTACTATGCCTAGCCTCGCTGAGTAATGAACGCTAGCCAAACAATGCACAAGGGATATTTTTTCTCTTATAATACTTACTGAAAGTGAGTCACATAACATGGTGATTTTGCTTCATTGATTAATCCAGCTTGCCACGAGCGGTAATTGCGGACAGTGCACGCAGCCCATTTTGACGTTTCCTGTAGGTCAGAGAATTTTCAAGTGCAGTAACGGAGTAGAAAATATAACAATGTCGTAACGTAGCATAGCAACTTCAACAAACAATGGGCGTTTTGTTATTTAAAGATCGTCGTGCGCATGCGCGAATCAGAATAAACAGAACTGTTTATTCAAGTTGCTATGCTACGTTTCAAAATTTTTATGTTTTTCGCTCCGTTACTGCGATTGAAAATTCTCTGACCTACAGGAAACGTCAAAATGGGCTGCGTGCACTGTTCGCCATTACCGCTCGTTGAAAACTGGATAGTGAATGATCTCCCATCTAGAATGATCTCCCATCTAGAATGAAGAGACAACAAGTAAACGAAATCGAAAAAAAATCGAAAGAAATGAAAGAGTCCTTTTGAAAAATTTCTAGAGATTCAACAATTTTCATTTTCGAATGCATTTAGAATCCCCCCGCGAGATCTGCCACTCAATGTCAAATATGACTTTGACATCAGATTTGACGGATTGCGGTCCGATAACTGCAAAGTTGCTGCAGTTTTCGGTCTTACAGTTAAAAAGCGTTGCAGTTAAAAGTCTTGCAGTTATCGAACGGCGACTGTACCTGGACCGAAGTCATCATTTAGGTAAAATTTGATATTAAAAAAAAATCACTTAAAATTTCATCGCAGGCTTTTTAGATTAAATGGACATTGCGTGGCAAATCATAACAGATTGGAAACGGGTCGGAAAATCCTACTCAGTTTATTTGCAAAATGTGATCGTCACAACTGCATTTTATCTGGATACCGGTTTCATTTCAAGGTGGGTAAGATTTTACCCGATTTCTGAAAAAAATCTTTTGTCATCACACACATTTTGACAATTTGAAAAAATATTTGCTTTTTCTTATACTAATCGATAACCGACCTTTCAGTAGGCACTACGTATTTTTCCTAAATCTCTACGATTTTTCTTCGATTTATAAATTGAAAAATATTTTTTTTTTAAATTTTCACTCACTGGCGAGTAGTGAACAAAGTGACACTTCTGCTGCAAGAAAATATAACCCTGGTAGAGCACAAAATGACATTTCTGTGGAAATATAACCCTGGTTCGCATGCTATGACAGAGATGCCAAATGCGAAGACTTAAGTCATTATTTTGTCTGTTTTATCGAGCCCCAAAGAAAATCCCATAAGGAACTGTCAAAAAGTTATTTACAAAATCAATGCAGCATTTTTCGAGTAGGAATGAGACAAATACAGGGCTGCGCAGGTACACTGCCTTCAAAAACAACTCAAACAGTGATTTTATTCAGAGTGTAATACCATTCGAGTAGTTCATTTTATACCAACTTTTTGGAAGATTTCTTCCTGAGTTTTACGTATGTCTTATGTATGTGGTTATACCAAATTCACAAAGTATGCTTGAGACCGTGAGGTAAGGTATCGTTTATATGACAATTAATAGATTACCGTGATTCGAGAGTATCGATACTCAGTATCACCCATTCTATCATATGACACTTGATTTTTTTTCTAATATTATATCGAGAGAATGAAAAATTTTCATTAAATTTAATTATCAGTTGATAGTGAAATTTATTAAAAAAAATCATTATTTCGATATTTGATATCATTCTACTAATAAGTTCAAAACGATATTTTCAAAATTTGACATAATTTTCAACTAAAGTTAAAGCGGTGATTTTTAATCGCAGTAACGGAGTGAAAAACATAAAAATTTTGCAACGTAGCATACCAACTTTAATAAACAGTTTTGTTTATTTTGATCCGCGCATGCGCACGACGAAATTTAAATAACAAAATTGTTTGTTTGTTTAAGGTGCTATGTTACGTTACGACGTTGTTATATTTTCTACTGCGTTAGTGCGATTGAAAAATTCCCTGACCTACAGGAAACGTCAAAATGGGCGGCGTGCACTGTCCGCCATTACCCTTCGTGGGAAGCTGGATACACAGAAGAAAATATTACTACAACCGAGGGGCAATACAGCTTTTGCCTGAGTTAGTCTTATGCTAGTGAGTAACTCTAAATTGCTCAATACTACTTTACTCCGAAATTTTCAGATGATTCACATCTTTTATTACCTTGAGAAGAAGAAAAATATATGAACGGTGAGACTGAGTAACATTCATGTTTATATTCGCGGTGGGGAAAAAGTTCAGGGATGGATATTCAGAGACACGGGAGTTACTCAGATTTGCTGTTCATTTTCCAGTTTTTCTCAGAAAAACTCGAAAAAACTCAAATTTATTCACTGTGTTTGGGCCCAAACACAATGGATACGTTGCAACTGCGTTTGCGGCAATTTTACAGTTAGTCCATACATTTTCTGCCAAATTCACGTCAACGCAACGCAGCTTTCTACGCCAGATCTCACCAAAACAAGCTTGGTCGTGTATCCTTATAAAATCGATTTATTTTCAACCAAAAAATCAGCTGATATTCAATTTCGAAAAATATTTCACTTATGAATTCTAGTTCATTAGTGTTACCTGTTTTAACAAACTTTGTTTTAGTGGAAAACCCGGAAAAACAGATGAAATAAAATTAAAAATTGGCTTACAACTTGAATAAAAGTTCGGGGCAGGAGGAAACTTTTTGTTACCACCAGCGTGTTAATTGTTTTCAACAAAAGTAAACTTGTATTAGTGAAATCGACCACTAATACTAGCTCAGATAGGAAGGTCTATTGTGCTTCCCGCATAATCAATAACCATAAAACGTGCCTAACAACTAGTTCAGGATATAGTCCGGGCTGTATGGGGCATCGTTAAACCATATGGATTATCATCCGTTTATGGTTATTGATTCTGCGGGTTGGGTCTTTACTCCTCGACTACAACTTGATAAATCAAGTCAAGTGGAAACACACTTAAAATAGACTCAAAATGTATTCACCGTGTAGGACCTTAGCGTGTACCGACTGTCCGATCCCTCACTATTTGTGCCATGTCATTCTGCCAAGTGTCAAATATGTCGACAAAAAAGATTTTTTTGCTTAAAAACTTCAAACTTTTGTGTGACGATTCTTCCCAGTGAAAGTTCGAACATCGAAGTCAGAAGAAAAAAAACTGAAGGCTGGAAAATTGAAACTCATTACACACATTCTCTGTTTAGTTTCCATTCCAAAATTATTAATGAACTGTAAGTGCTTATTATGAATAAAATTCGCGACGTTTTCTGATTGCTTTCAAGTGTATTTTGATTGTGCGCTAATATTAAAAACAGCGGTAACTACGGGAGGGAGGAGCTGATTTTTTCTGATAACTTCATGAGATTTTTTTGTAAGTAGGAGTGATATCCTGCGTAAATCCACTGTTTATCTGTGGTTGCATGTATTGTTTGTTGCTAACTCAGTTTTATCAATTATGGTATTTTCATGATTCATGGTTAGGCTGGTGATAGTTCTTATGAAGAGGCGTTAATTGACTGTTTTCTGCAAGCCACTGTGAAAAAATGCAAACGGTTAATCTAATAACAGAAGCATCGTGATGACGTTTTAGAATTTGAGTATATAAATGCACTGCAAAGAAACTGAGGCATCAAACATGTTCGATACTATTTAAAAATTTGCTAGTTGGGATACTTGTTTTATACGTGATAACTCAGAAATTAAACAACTTCAACTTTATATATTGCGTCATGTTCAATGTATACATCAATTGAATAAAGCATTTGAAAGAGGGTATAAATTGTGATTTGCCAAGTTTCCGGAAAACGTCTTATTGCACGTAACTGAATGAATATTATATAAATAACACAAACTATTGTCTTAGAAATTTAAGGTATAATCTATTCACTTGGTGTCGACATCTCAGTTACACAAGCTGCTAGCTCATAACAAGGATTACAATGAGTCGTAAAAATGAAACTGAACGCCAGAAGCAAATCCAGGAAAAATGTCAATTGTTGTTGACCAAAATGCTTCGGGATGATGACAACAAGTATTGCGTTGATTGCGATGCCAAGGGACCACGATGGGCTTCGTGGAATTTGGGTGTATTTTTGTGCATACGCTGCGCCGGTATTCATCGCAATCTTGGCGTGCATATTTCCCGTGTCAAGTCTGTCAACTTAGATAGCTGGACTCCGGAACAAGTGGTAAATTGTGATAAACTTAAAATTTACTTTCAGTTAATATTGTATAACTTCCATAAACAGGTTTCGTTAGAACAGATGGGCAATTCGCGGGCTAGAGCTGTTTATGAAGCACTACTACCCGATGGCTTTCGTCGCCCTCAGACTGATTCCGCATTGGAGAGTTTTATTCGTGCCAAATATGAGCATAAAAAATATTTAGCTAGAGAATGGGTACCACCCCCTCCTCCGAAAGTCGACTGGGATAAAGAAATAGATGAGGAACTCGAGCGCCAAAAACGTAAGAAGAAAACAGCGTCAAGTGGAGGGCAGATTTCGATCACTTCACCTGCTTCAACAATAGGTTCCAGTCACGGGGATAAGAAAACTTGTTCGAGCTCAGCGCCTGTTGCAGGTCCCCTTTTAAAGTTAAAGGCACCAGCCAGCAGTACAAAAGCATCCAGCAGAAATTCTACGGAAAATGCGAATTCAGCATTGACCTCTGTAACTGGTAATAATCAGGGAACACCCGATTTGTTGGGTCTTTCTCTGGGAGCGACAGACACCGGTTCAAAAAAGATAAATGGAGATAGAAGCGACTCGCTAGACATATTGTCCAGTGCATCCAATCGGCCAACCGAGAAAACTACCTCCGGCGTTGAAGATTTATCCAATCTCGCTAAGGAAGAGGCTGATTTTTTCAATCAAGCACCCAACAAAACTGGTGAATTGCACGGTAAACTTACGAAAGACAACATTTTGGCATTGTACAAATCAGTCCCACCAACAATGGTGAACAACAATTTCAATTCAAATCTCGGAGGTTTTGGTAGCTTTAATAGTTATCAGCCAAACACTTTTCCTGTGACAACGGCCAGCATACCTGCAAATCCTTATCAGATTAACAATAGTCACTCCTCCGTTAATGCAGCGGGTGGATTTGGTGCTTTCCAAGCATTCCCTAGTAATGGTCAGTTTATGGCTCCTGCAGCAGTGGTACCCACAGCTGTTCCAGGAAACCCTGCGGTGTATAGCAATGGACCGTTTCCTGCCACCAGCACAATTCAGTCGAAACCAGCCTTCGGCGCAATGCAGTTTCCCAACTCTGTGCTCCAGCAACAGCAACAACCACAACAATTGGGCAGCTTTGCTGGATCAGGAATGACAACCGCTTCATTTGCTTCTTTTCCCGCCCAGCAAGTTCAGTCCCAATCTGAAAAACTAAGCAATCAATTTGGTAATATGAATGTTCGAGACGTGTGGCAATAACTTTATTTCTAGGGTTCAGAAATACCGCTTTCTATATTCATACCGCAAATGCTTAAATACACAGACTACAAAATCACACGATAAAAAAAGATCTACTTACGCGGAGAAAACATCCTACCTTAACTATGCAGACGAAAAAAAAGAAATATATTTACTTATATATTTTACTACATAAACCAACCTACGATAACGTTAGAAGAACTGGTTTATGAAGCAAGAAAATTATCTATAATAAACTTATAGACCTTAGATGAAGGTAAATTTAGGTAAATACAGAGAAGTGTACAAGTGAATGTAAACCAGAGAGCTGTTCACTTATTTAAGCCATCTTTATTATATTAGAGTCACTTAAAGACTCTTCCTTCGTTTGAGCGAATGCTACGTTTTGTTTGATGGAACTTTACATGATCTTATCAGTGCTCCGTTTTTGTACATGTTAATTAATGTTCAAGTTACAATTTCCTTTAGAATCGCGGGCAAAATATAAAAAATATAAATAATATAAAATCAAAAACTGCAGACGAGCTGCTAATGCTACTATAAGTGTGTTATTTTTCTGCAACATACATTCAAACACACGCGTACTAGGTATTACATTCTTTCGTCAATATAGCAAGATTCACAGCGACCTGCAAACGGAGACAGTATTTGACAAAACTTGATTTAGTTAACAAAATATTCAATATGACTACAACAGAAAGGGTGACACTGATTCGCTAAAATTGAAATATCAAATAAGCTTAAATACCAACTGATCAATTTGTCAGAGTTCTCGGTAGTATCAAGATGAGTAAACCAATATAAACTATTGTTGATATGGAATAAAATGATTGAAACTGGATGGTAAATAAAAAGCAAACATACGGTATATTAATATAGTATAAAAGAACGTTTGTAATATCATTTGAGTCTTGATATTTGTTTTTCTTCTTTTTATTTTATAAAAAATCCTTACAATCGTTTTGATAATTGTTGCAGTGTCTGACGTCAAGCAACTGGGGTCTTGTTGTATGCCAGAATTTACCCACATTTTAACAGTCTTCTACTGATGGTGCTCAATTTAACAGTTTACGAATATATACTTAGGTATTAGTTGTTTGCGGATTGTGTACCGATCGCATGCAACGTAATGTTCAAATCAATATCCAACACCATGCGGCTACGTAACGTGACTTGTGCTTCCAAGATTGCTGCGAGTGGAACTAGGAAATCACTTTTTGATCTGATCAGATTGGTTTGCAAAAAAATGAAACCATTGAAACTCATGAAAAAAAAAAATGAAATGAAACGAATCACCTGCCTACTTCATGTGTCTACAAAGTTATATTTGTTCTTCAATGTTCGTTCGTGTTACGCAGTAAAAAACTAAGATTACAGGCGAATTTAAAACCGTTTCAATATATTTTGTGTTCATCATTTCAAACAGTTTAATTCTATATGTTAACTATCGATTAAAACTACACTTTTTGTTGACGGCAGTAGCTCGTTACCGTCCATCGGAAGAATGATTAGTAATTCGGATTAGTAATTGTTCACTGTAACATACATATTTGCAAAAAGATTTTTAAAATCCTCCTAATCCAAGTGGTTTTCGTCCCGGCCACTGTTCCTTTGCGTATTTTTTCTTCTTCGGCTCATCTGATACGTCCGGATTTTCAACAATTTTGACTAAAATATGTAACATGATAATGATTAATTTGAGCGTGTACTTCAGCGGTTGGAATATACAAGCTAGTTTACCGTTCTTGGGAGTGCTGGTGTTGTACAGTGGAGGTGGCATCATTGAGGAACTCACACTACTTGGATTGACATCTGGTGCCGGATTGGGTAAAATAATACCTAACTTTGAGGTCAATCCGCTAGGAGTCGTGTCCATGTCGAAGCTAAATCCAGGAGTAGCAGTTGCTCCTACATTAGCTCTACTATCACTTACGTGATCGTCGATACCATGGTACAAACTTGGTACCAAACTATGTGTGTGCTGAATTGATTTTCCAGAAGATGGTAAGGACGACAAACCTGTGAACACTTTTTTGCATTAGATTGTATTTAATTGAAACTGATAAAAGCATCTATACACTAGAGTTGATTTTTAAGCAGGTATTAGACGAAGCAAATATTTGCTATTTTTGGTACGGATTTTATTTTGTGCAAATAAAATTCGTACCAAAAATAGCAAATGTTTGCTTCGTCTAATACCTGCTTTAGTATTGTTATCAAAGTGTACCAAAATTAATAACTTTCTTTATGTCGAAATAGGTGAAAAATCGTTTCTAGCGTATTTTTAAGCATTACCCATAGAGTTGATGTCGAATTTTGTCCTTTTTGCTGCAACTGGAACCACTGTCGACTGGATGAGGTTCCGAAAGCGTCCAATACTTGGATCAATATCCTCAGGATTGATGATGATTTCGTCTTCATTAAACTGCACGCCTTTTCGTTTGCGCTTATTTTTCATATTCTATATGAAAAACAGTAGTCGTAAATGACATGTGACAAATGAGCTCAAAGTAATTAGAAAAACTACCGAAATATATGTTGCTCTATTTTAAACAGTATCACTATGGAAGTAGGTGGATAAGTTTTTAAAATTTTGAAAAACAATTTAATTCAAAACTATGTAAATTAATTTTCCTTAAGATATACTTTAAAATTATTGGATTTTTTAGCAAGAACAGTGGTAAAAGTAATAGGTAATGAAAGTTAAAACTCGTAAAATTGTTCAAACATGCATATACCTTTTTGAAGCTAGTAGTCTCATCCGCGATACCTAACATCGAAATACGTCTGTTGTGAGCAGTGTTGTATTCTGTCAAGTTCTGCAAACAACGATAATAATGAAATATTTCACAAAGACTATCAGAAAAAAAATAAACATTTGGCTTACATCCAGTTCGGTTTGACTTTCTGGTAGACCTAAATACGTTCCATCACTGGTGTCCATCATTGGTATATCTTCCATAATGTTTGATCGCGAGCCAACTGTTGGTCGTTCTCTTAGCATATAATGCCTAGTGGATGCTCCAAAATGAAATTGAGAGTTAATCTGTAGCTGCGTCGGCTTGTGTGATTCCAACCGAACAGAACCGATATATGTTCCATGTGTTGAGCCTAGGTCCACCAAGTAGGCAATATTGAGATGTTTGTGGTATACGAAAGCCGCATGCACTCTTGAACACGACGCATGATCAATACAAAAATCGTTCATCTGGGGATTACGTCCGAAAAGATAGCATTTTTTCTCATCTATCATAAGTTTCTGAATTAGCTTATCATCTTTCATCACATCTAAATGTAGTCCAGTTGGCGGCTTTCCGGCCCTGCAACAGAAACACGTCCATTATTCAATATATTTATTTTGCAAATTACCTACCAAGACGGAATTTCATAGTGATTGGACATGGCTCGTAAAATGGACACTCATAGGTATTTATTCAAATTATTGAAAACACGATAGTGCTTGTCAACGCCTTTTCACAACTGGCGAATAGAATCAACAATAATATTACACATTTTTCCGATAAATGCTTTTTAATGATGAATATTTTACTGATATCAATAATATGTATTTCGTTTGAGTACAAGTTTTGACATTTACCATGGTCTCGAACAAAACTGTGCTATTTTTTCAAAAGGACGTATGTGAAAAGTTTTGAACCAAGTAAGAGATCAGGCCAAGGGGCTTCTAGCAGCAGTGATTACAATGAACCGCTGATTTCTTTTACATTGTTCAGTGAATAACATTATAACATTCAAATTTTTATTTTATATGTGACAGTTCGATTGTTAAACAGGAGTTGCTTGTTCAACTGAGCGCAAAATGTGAATAAATATTTTACTGAAAAGTGAATTTAAGGACTTCACGTTCGCTGAAAATAAATTCGACATGAAGTTTCAGGTGACTATTTTGAAAATATTAGTGAATGAAAAAAGTAATGAGAAGATCACAGACAAACAGACGTTTCACTCTATGACGTTTCATCGACCAGAAAAATAACGATAATTTTGAAATTTTGCTTAGTGGGCAATACAAAAACCATGAGTAAAGCGCAGTATGCAGTTCAAGAAGGAACTCATTTTTCTATCTCAATCCCATGTAAAATTCAGGCACTGAATCAGGCAATGAACTTTCTTCTGGTAGCTATTACGCAGCTAAAAAGAAATCATAAACCGAAATGGAAAACAAAGTTCACTTGCTGTGAACACTGCTGTGAAGCAAAATGTCACTTTTTATTGCACGGAATAATTAGCACTGACATTATTCAGGTACTGAAAGTGTCAGGCAGTTGGTTGGTCGTCTCACACCCAGCGATGCCAGATTGGTAGACATTAGCCTACATTCAAAATATTTTTCACGTTATAGTTACCGGAAAAGTTACGTGAATATTTTCCACTATCGTTTTCTAGTAGATTCTACGTGATTGTCATTTGAGTTCATGAAATCAAAAGAAATAATTATCGGTTTCCGACGAGGTAAACGACGAATTTGCATACCTGATTTATCACGCAACATATTTTGATAATTTCTAAAACCCGTTTCCTAGCTCATAAAAATTAGAGAAATAAATGAAAATTGTACATTTCGTAAAACGTGATTGCTATCAGATATCACTCAGGTATGCAAATTCGTGGATGAAAAAAACAACAAAAAAACTGATAAATATTCCGACATTCCCGGGGATTATTATTATCCGCTGCAGCTGTTTTCGTTCAGGTAACTCTTCCACCTTTGAACTGAAGCTGTGTGGAACCATTAAGCTCAAGTCTCGAGATTATTAGGATTTTTCGAAAATTCACTTATTTGCAAGCCATCCAGAAATTCTGTTCTATGTTCAGAATCAGACAACAGCTTCGCCATTTTGATTTCTGGTTCATTTCGTACAGAGAATTCACGCGATACATCTTGTTTGACGTTGTCAAGTTCACGTAGATGGTACGTGATTAACCATGCTATGCATGAGATTTTCACGTAGATGTTATGTTCGTCACATAAATCATGCAAAATGACAGGACATGAACAAGTATAGGAACTTTCACGTAACAATAACGTGAAAAATATTTTGAGTGTACGATGAAGACATCCATTTTTGTGACGACAACGTGAAGACATTGGAGAAAACATGTGAAGACATTGAAAAATATCTGAGCGACCCGAATTTTGCATTAGTGCATTAGTGGTGACCTGTATTTTTTTTTTGCTCGACAGTTTTCGATTTGCCGGAAAGTTTTTTCAGCCTTCAGGCTTCGGGTATGAAGACATTTTTTCGCGGACCAGACTGAAAAAAGTACCTGGCATCTCTGCTCTCACACCAGATCGCGGTAAACAAGTGTGTTCGAGTGTTCTAGAAAAAAGGAAAAATCATGCGCTCACTCACGTCAGATATCGTTACTGTGAAGCATTCTCAGCTGTCAAAATTCCGTTTGGTAAAAAGGACAAAATTTCGTGAACCTCTTTTCTTTTCAACTGCGTACCACGCTTAAGCCTGTGGTACACTCTTTGACCAAGCGTCAAATATTTGTCACTTTTTTACAGATAAAAATTTGGTCAAAGATAATTATTTGTCACTCTTCAATTTTTACATGGGGCAAACACGGGCAAACAGCAACCATGATGTCAAATAAATTTGTTGGGTCTACTACGAAAGGCTGGAACTCAAAAGGCTGAAACACGGAAGGCTGAAATCCGAAAGGCTGAAATCACAAAAGGCTGAAAGCTACATAAGGCTGAAAACACGAAAGGCTGAATCACGAAAAGCTGAAAAATCATAAGGCTGAAATTCACAAAGTTCATTTCTAAAAAAACACTCCCCAGTCAACAATTTGGTCCGTATATTTCAGTTGTTGTTGAGATATAATCACCCTTATACAATCTGATATAGTTGTATATAACGTTCTATATGAGCTTATAAGTACCAAAGTGGAGGCAATATACGTACCAAAATAGTTCGCGCAGTTAAAGATATACAACTTTCTATTCCATTTTTTACAATTTTATAACAATTACCTTTTGCATAAAATAAAATCTGAGGTATGAACAACTCTGTTTGATATTTAGTACAATTTTCTATTGCCATAATTCAAGCATACATACAATTCCGTTTCACCCGTATTATGATTCTTTTACGATGCTTTACAAACTAAAACGCAGCAGTGTGTAACCTGTACTGCGAATAAATTTTGCATTATATACAACCTAAATTTTCTAACTAATAAAAAAAACAAAATTGAACAACAATTTCATTCATATTTTTTTTAATGAGAAGTACGCGTACCATTTATCTTAGTACATTCTTTGGTATGTATATTTAGTCAATTAATGAATTGAGGTTGGATGCGGCATTTTTCTTTATTTATTTTACAAGGCTGTGTTCAGCCTCGAACCCCCAACGTTCCGCTCACTGCTCTTATACCCTAACCTCAGAGTCATTTTACGATGCTGCGTGTCAACGAATTCTATCTAGTACCGTTGAACGCCTCAATCGTATGACCCTGTAAATCGTATATAATGTCACTTCTTGTCTTCAATGTTGACCCAAATCTATTTATAAACTCTGATGTCGATATGTAACTCAATATTGCCTCATATGCGAAGGAATAATAACATGCGTTCTGCATTGACCTTCTTTTCAACTGTTAGGCGATTCAAGCAATTGCAATCAACAAACATTAAATATCTCTCAAGACGTTGCCCATGTTTATGTGGAACCCGATTATATGCGCCATTTTTTTGGGTGATTTTGCTTTTAGACAAAACTACGTTCATGATTTATAACCAATTCTCTAAATCTTTTAGGAACTAGATTTAAAAAACCAGTGTTGCTGAAAGGGACATTTTAATTTAAATTAAATTTGACATAAAAATGGTATCATTCTTTACTATTCAACGATTTCGTGTTTCATAATAGACGATTATAACTGTCACGAAAAAGTAAATTGTATAAAATTCATTATGTAATCCTCTTACAACTGTTATAGGAGTTTTCAAGGAATATGAATATCAACGTGAATCACATAAATTAGAAATCCTACAATTTTGCACTGCAATTAAGTTTAGCAATGTAGACAACTCTACTGCGATGAAACCTAATTTCTTGTGTGCATTTATACGAGGAACAACATGCAGTCATATATCACGGACTCTACGACCCATATATGATGAAAGATAACTTGAATTGGTTATAACATGAACTTTATACAATTTCAATTGAAACTGGATGTTTATACGATTTTGTATTGCCATTTTTATACGATTTCTGGTTATCTGGGTCGCGGCCTTCGGCCGACTCGATTGTCCGACATGTATGCTGTCCTTACTCGCTATCGCTCGTTCGGACTAAACTAGGGGATCACCCCTACGAGTCAGTAGACCTAGGAAAACGAACGAACCTATACAGAGGTGATTTCTGCGAGGGGGCTGCCCCCCGTAGTGGCCGGCGCTTCCGACGGCGGGTCGCCGGCGCACACTCGCGGCCTTCGGCCGTCTCGCCCTGAATCATCTAGGAAACGTGTACAAGAGTCAAGTGTGTATAGAATCAAATGTTGCCGAAAATTGATTTTCCATTGCACAAACCAATCAATACTCAAACATTGAACTCTGTCACCTTATAAAGGTTTGTTATCCATGTGTCCGAATTTTTCAACGATTCAAGTTACAAAAGTTTCAGCCTTTCATGTTTCAGCCTTTCGTTCATTCAACCTTTTGTGGTTTCAGCCTTTTGTGCATTCAGCCTTTCGTTATGAAACATACTTTTCAGCCTTTCGAGTTTCAGCCTTTTGGGTTTCAGCCTTTTGAGTTTCAGCCTTTCGTTACTAACCCAAATTTGTTCATTATGTCAGAAGATCAAATATTTGACCATTGGTCAAAGAGTGTAATCCAGGTTTTGCATACGTTGAAATGGGATGTTTGCCCTTGAAACATGGCGCAATGATGCCACAGGGGGTGGTTTACTGTGAATATTTATTTATTATGTTTATCGTATCAAAGTGAGTAATCAACGATTACCTACTTTCTTACTAGTTTGACCCCTTGCGAGCAAATTTTTAAGTAATCCTTTTTATGTACACCCACTGGGCCGTATTATGTTTTTGAGTTGTCCCAATCAAAAGTTCACTAGCGACTAGCTGGGCATTTGCTTCTGTTCATCCAATTGTCATTCGTCATCGAACCACGGTCGCGAACGGGTGTTTTTTGCTGTGTGAGCCGTCGGACATTTCCCTTTCTCATCTCTCATTTGGTGTAGTAGAAAAATTGAATTTTGCATCGCCGTACTAGACTCCATCTTTTCAATCCTTTTGAACATAGGAAAATATTCAACGCAGATTCCTGGATAAATTAAAAAGAAGTGACGAGTGGCAATGAATAGTTTGAATCTGTGATCGGTTATGAAAGTCTGCAGCAAGTGCGTGGAATGTGAAAAATGAATGAAGAAGCTAAAAAAGTTCGCACTGAGTGAAGTCGGGAGAAAACCCTTCCCAGAGGAAAAATCCGATCGGAATAGAGGCTGGCGAAGGAGAGACATGGAGTGATTTATTCGTGTGGCTATTGAATCTACAATTGTATTTTAGATTCACTTTTCATAGCGAGTATTATGTACGTGTGTGTATTTTAACGATAGTGATATTTTGCTGTCTCACATCTCGCAATTCGAGATATAATTTTATTTCTCGATCGTGTGTAAAAGCAATCCATTGAGTACTTCGTTAAAGTTCACGCTGACGTTGTGTGTTTTTCTAGCGGTACCGTGTGTGGTTGTATATTAATAATACGAATATGTTTCTTGCACAATAAGACAAGCGGATTTATGAATAATTTCTGCCGAAAGGACTCAGCTTTGGATATCTCTGAAAAGTTTACGTTTTGAACAGCTGAATAATTAACTGAAAGCTGAACTTGTGTATGTGTGTTAAAGTGAGTATGCACCTTTTTTTTGATAGTTATAAATTGGTACATGCATTCCAAAAAAAATTACGAAATGTTAAATTGGAATTATCGCAACCCTACATATTTCGTTTGAAAAATAAGTAGATTTTGTGTATTTTCTAATAGGAAATTTTGATAAACCACATAAAAACTTGATCTATATATTCGTGCTGAATGTGATACCAAATGTTAACTATATGTAAAATCTTCTTGTTCGACAAAAAAAGTAAAATAAAGCTGTCATCCAAGTACGAGCGTCGTAGGAAAATTGAAGAATAATTCACTAGCAATCTTTTTAATCCAGTATACCTACTTGTACCTCCTATTTCAATTTCTCTTAAGTGTACTAAATATTTCAATTTAGAAGTAGCATCCCAGCAGGTTTCGGCCCGTTTTTTTTCTCTTGCCAAAATCAAACCATTTCAAATAGGTTTTTCTTGATTTTTTTTGCTTCTCAAGTGGCCTATGACGATATAAATAGTAGTAATCGCAGCCAATGGACTAGTTTCAGTATTCCAAGTTGTTAAAGGTGTTGCTTGATGGGTTTTGGTTCAATAATCCGAGAATATCTGGAACACAGCCGGGAAAGGTCCGCACGTGGCCTATGATAATCTGAACGCTTGATATGACCAGTCAAGTAATTAGAGGCATGGTACGGTTCTACTAGAACTTCTAAGAACTACTACAGGCAATATCTCCGGAACCGGTTACCAACCATTGACCGCGGTAACATTAGCGACCATATTATTTTTCTTTTGGTGGTTTATTGAAGGACGAGAAAACCATAAATATAAGAGAACAAACCAGTTCGTTTTGGCACATGTGGCACTAAGCGAAACGTGCCAAAACCGAACAGCGCCCGTGTAAAACAAATAAATCAGAAGGCCAAGTTCAGATAACGGAATGTTGCACCGAGACTTATTTCAATTTTGATAATTTTACTTTAAATCCTAATTCATTTAATGAATATGTACCAACAAAATAGTTTAATGATAAGAGATAAGAGAAATAATTGGTCTAAACGAAACTTTTAATGAAGGAGGAAAAGAGAAATTATGAAACTTGTAAGATATTAGACTCAGGAGCCTTACTCTAATATCTATAGTTGCTAATTTCCATTTTTACGTTGTACTGAAGATTTGGTTAATGATATCAATAGAAGATAGTTTCAAGGCAATTGTGATAGGTAGGTTTACTGCCATAAAAACGAAACCCAAATTAATCATTCGATAACAATAGATTTGATAAAATTGAGCTGGAAAAATATTTCAATTTAAATACCGGCCTATATTTGATATCTGAACCAGGAATGTTACGGATGTGATTTTTCAGACATCTGCAGATGCGGATGCGGATATGTGATTACGGATGCAGATGTTGATGCGGATGTCAATTTTCATGCGGATGTTCCGCATTCGCGGATACGGATGCGGATATCCGTAGCATCCCTTGTGTTATATTTTGCTTTTTTCACATAACCATGCCACTCCCCAGTGCAAAAGTTATTTGGGCGAGCAGTAAATACACCAAGGAAAATTTGTCTGCAATATTTTATGAAGCGATATTAATTTTCAATATCCGCATGGTATGATGCGGATGCGGATATGTGATTACGGATGCAGATGTTGATGCGGATGTCAATTTTCATGCGGATGTTCCGCATTTGCGGATGCGGATATCCGTTACATCCCTAATCTGAACAGGCAATGTGAAAGCCCTCGCAAGTTATAGGAAGATATAGATCATACAATTCAAAGATTCGTACTAGCTTAGTGTACTTTCATATAGCTTAGGTACAATGCTGATCTAACAAGGTTGTCGTCAGCAATACAACTACTAAAATACAGTAATATTGAAGGACAAGTTTCATTTAGTTCACCTAAACAAATATTAAAGTGTACTATGCAATTTTGAGGTGCTATTTTAAGGATTTCTTAAAAATTCAATCGTTTGAGCCATTCAATTTTATGAGCAATTTAAACTGGTGACATGAAAAGCAGTGAAATTATATCATTATTATAGATCTTTCGCAAAACGTTTGTTTGTTACTATGCTATATACTATAATAATTTATATATAATATTGGTAATCAGGTTGCAATTGAAACAAGTAAAAAAATTCTCATCTATTTGATCTTCACAAAAAAACAAATTAAGTTCAAACATTCCTTAAAACAATTAAGAAAAAATTATCTTCCTAATAAACTAATTCCTAAACGCACAAACATATATTTTTTCATTGATCTTAATTAATAAAGTAGTGTATTTTTGTATGTTTTGTATTGACTATGAGTAATAAAATGTGAATTTAACTGTACATCATGGAAAGTATAGAAAAATCTTAATAATTCAATTTAACAGTGGAACTGATGAACATTTTTAATTCACATTTGAATACAGCAATATCTAAATTTACATTAAAAGCGAATTTAATGTTTTGTTCTGATTTTTTCGGGTCACATTTACACAACGTAACAAAACAACCACACGTTAGTCGTCTGGCAAGTGTGTTTGTGGCATACTTCCATTCATGTATGGATGAATTACAGTCTCACTGCTCACAGTTTTCTGTTCTCATTGGACTTTTTCTACTACGTTGCTATAGCTATCAGCAGACTTTGCATTCGACTAATGGTAGTGGCCAAGGTAGAATATAAGCGTACTGTAAAGGTGAACGTGTTATGTGAAGTGAAAATTTTGCCGTTGTGTGATGATTTCCATAATTTCTAAATTTTCCCGACCCGTATAAGACTCATTATGGGCAGCCGAATGAGTGGGAGGTATCGGAGTAGTTAAATTGTAGTCACTGTGCAGAGATGTATTTGGACTGTTTCGATGCTGAAAAAGTACGAAAGCGCCATCACGCAAGGCCAGAGTGTTGCAGCAGGGGGTAGTAGGCTGGAAAATAGTGAAGGCGATACCTGTGAGTGATTTTGGTTAATGAATGAGGTTTTGCATATTCCACATAGTTGGTAATCGCAAAGAGAAAGGAGGAAGTATTTTTCGTTTATCGCTGTATGTTGGGCTCAAAGTTCAGATATTTTGTTGGATATCTCATGACAAACTTTAGTTCTGATCGAATATTGTGAATTATAAACTCAAAAACGTGTGAATAAATAATAAAAAATACGGTGATTTATGCATTAAAACGTGTTCTGCTATGAATTATTAAAAATTTTATATTAGTAGAGACATGCGACTTTACGAAGAAATATCTAATACGCCCAAAATTAACAGCGAAGTGTAATAACAATTAACCCATCGAACTAAAAATTTATAATTGTGTAAAGAGTTAAACTAACCAGTTTCGGTACCGTTGCCGAGGGTAGTTTTGATTTGTGCGACTAGTGTTACATTTTACAGTCAGTATTTTCCTGACCGTCCGCTCACTAGAGTGAGTGACGAGAACTTGAAATTACAAAGCCAATGACAGGAGCAAGTGAGTAGTAAGTGAAAATAATAGGTTTTCTACGTTGAGCTTGTTTGCGTGAGATCTAAAAATATGAAATGAAAGTATTTCAAAGGTATGATTTGTGTGCCTTCCTATATACGAATTATTCTACTGGCCTCCTTCAACCGACACCCTCACCTGATTTGCCTTGTATTGTGGCTGCATGGTCGCTCACAAGTCACGACATCGTAAGGTGTAGTTAACTTCTGGAAATTCACTTTGATTGAATTCAGCTTACGTCGCTGAAAGCTTAACAAAATGTTGTTTAACATTTTGTTAAGCTTTAGTTCAACCGGAATTTACTTAGTAGCAGCTATATAAGCTGCAAATCAACGAAAATGTTTATTGGGTTTAGAACAACCCGTGAAAACTCTGCACATTTCACTACCTGAACTATAATTTTTCTATCAATCCGCATGCTTCGGTTATCCAGCTCTCATCTGTATAAACTCCGTGTCAAATAAATGTTGTGAACAAAAAAAGGTCTATCAAAACTTATCATTCTTTTCAAACCAATGTAGAAGAAACTTAAACTTGACCAACACAACTGAATGCAGTTGTATTTATATCAAACAAAAATCATCATCTGCAATTAAAAGAAAAACAATTCAAACCTGAGAATTCAAACTTAACTTTAAATTTTCGTGCACATTTATGCGTTTGTAAGGACTGTATTTAATCATCTATAATTAACGTTAGACTTTTAAAAATAAGAACTTACACGTAAAAGAACTTGTTCTAGTTTAATAGTTGTGTAATATCTACAAGTTTTGTACTATCGGATTTATACGGATGGCATATGACAAAACAAAACAGACATCAAGTTAAAATTTGTTAGTTGTTGTCCGAGTGAGTTACTACATAGAATCTGTAATCACGTTTTCGTTTATTGCGTACTGCAAAAATTATAAAATTTTATATCTATATTCACGATGGGAATGTCTTTTTTCTCTTTGTTAGTAGAACATTCGTGTTAACAATAAACAGATAACAAATTGGCACAGTGAAGTTATTAGTTTATATTCCGCATAAAAATAATCAACGCAGTCGGCAGTATATTTATGTACTTCTTTATATCGAGCGGAAAGCAATCGATGAAGTTATTTTGGTCTTTGTTTTCCCATTCCATCGGTACGCGCGAGATTTTTTTTTCATATTTAAAAATATTTTCATTTCACACGTTAATACGAACGCAGCAGTCAGGCGAAAGTGCTAAACGATTCTCAGGAGAGTGTGCGCATGTATAGATGCAACTGTTTTGAACAAACAATTCATATATTTAGCGTAAAATATTATTTCCAAGTCACTGCTAATGGCGAACTCGGTTCTTTGGTCGACGCCGAAAGGTCGTTTAGGAAAATTTGTAAAAGTTTTGAAATGGAATGAGTTTTGCGTTGCCGCCTCAGTTTGGTTAGATAATATGAAATGATTTGCATTCTGTAAGAACTAACTTATCATATTGATATAAAAAAGTTTGCATGAAATGTTGTTAGATTTTAAAGATAGTAATTTACAATCACTATACAACGGAACCATTCGAATTAATAGAAGTAGATAAATAAAAATAGAACTTCCCAAACAGAGTTTTATGTCTGTAAAATAGAAAAATGGTGAAGCACAGTTCAGTAAAAACAACTAGGATAATTTCTTATAGGCGGCAAATTTCGGTTAAACAAACAGAGCAATGATTGCACTTATCATAATGTGAACTCTAAGCTCGCGGAAGAGTTTTGATTTCAGGTGCTGCGCTAACGTGGTTATCTAGGCGCTGCGACAGACTAACAGGCACACACTTCCATAAGTCTTAATCGTCTTGACGTGTAAAACGTAAAATGTACGATTTCTTCGTGTTGTTGGAATGTAATACGTTTTATGTTTACAGAAATAGAAAAACCTTCTAGTTTCTTCATCTTTGCGACGAACTGGGCAGCAGCGCGACGCATAAAAAATTCGAGCGTTTTGCACTATCATCACATCATATGAATAGTCGCGGCGATTCACTTTCGTATGTTTTCGTCAAATAAACGCTGATAAAGGAAAAACAAAACAAAACAAAAATGTTATAATTGGTATGTGTTTTTTTTTCTTTTTGCACTTTCACGGCTACCGTATTGTTAGAATTTTCAATTTACTCTTTTTCATTGCACTCCATATAGGTATAACGGTTAACGAGTTTCAGAATTTCAAATTTAATTTCATCTTGTTAAAAAAAGGCAAATTTTAAGATCAATACCATTCTGCTATAGGAATTCATCCGCTAACAGATACAGCTTCCGTGCAGGATGATTGTTAAATAGTGTTCAATAGCGCGTGCTGTGCTGCTTTCGTGGAATCTGCACCTATAAATATAACCATATTCACCTTGAGCGTTGCATTCATAATGCTCAGTTACTCAGTTTTTTTTTTATTGGATTCAAAACAAAAAAAATATAAGTTGTACGGCTCCGAAATTGGTCTGACCTCCAACGAAATCCACTTGGCTTCTACGTTGCAACATTCTTTTCATCACCAATAGGATTACACAACTTTCGTCATTTCCCTGGGTGGTTTAATTGCATGAGGCCTTTTAGTTTACTTCGCTATAGTCACTTCAACAGCACCCCACAAACTGCTCCCAAATAGCAACATGAAAAACGAATGAATATGCGTCATCATCTCATCAGGTTTTCGTCTGCTGTAATTATTACGAATTGGCAGATTGTTTTGGATAATCTTTTTAAATGGAATAATAACTACTCTGGTGCTTGTAGCGTTACGATCGTAATACCTAGTAATACAAAAATTGACAACACCACAGTAAAATAGCGCTAGTAAGCGTGGTTATTTCGCAATAATAAATATCTCAATTAAGAGATGTAATGAATTCTCTGAAATTTAATGAAGATGGTGTTACACCAATATTCAATTTTATGTTAAAACAGCACATTAAAACTGTGTGAATGGAATACCATGTTAACTGATAGGAAAGAAATGAAGATTACGGTATTATAAATGGTGCATAGATTCGTGGAATGAACATGCAAAATATCATAATTCACAACCTCTTTTCCTCGAATCGAACGAAGCCTTGCAGAAAATAACCGGTGCGGACGGATGCGACTTCCACATAACACTCGTCGTTTAAACTAGACAGAGGGGTGGTAAGGCTGGATTGAAGGTTAACAAAACTATAAAACTTGTACCACCTAGCAGTGCATGTTTGTTTATAACAACATCTTTCTAGGCTTAGCGATATTTTGAAAACATTATTTTGTACTATTTATTGTTTTTTGTATACAGCAGGGATGTGCATACAGTCACATTTTTATTGAATATTGTTTTCAATGGGTAACGGTAATGGAGTTAAATAAAAAAAACCCTTCAAGTTTATTTCATTCCGATTGACATTATACGAATATATTATGTATCTTCAGTGAGAATGGCAAAACTCTCAGAACGGATAGTCTAGACGGGATTCTTCCGGTTTTCGACAACAAACTCACATCTCCGAACAAAACACGAGTCTGTTACATTTGCAGTGATTTGATCGTTTTTATAGGGAATGGTTGTAGACCGGTCAATAGTCGGTGTTTATTCGGTGTTTCAACAGCGTTTGTTAACCGACCCGTAGAGAGTGAGGTTTACGTTGCTATAATGCTGCCCCTTTTGCTGTACTTTCGGTTGAGCAGTCAGGTTTTGGTTGACGTGGTTTTACCAGCACAAGCTTCACGTTTTGTGAACGGAAGAGGGGTCAGATCAAAATTGAGAAATCGATATTTATGTTGTTAGTGAGCGAAGTTCCTATTCTGGTTCTCGAATACAATTCTTATTTCCGAGCCGAGCCAGATAAAAATAAAATTCAGTGCTTCATTGGATTGAGCGGTGGCGATTTATTTCATAACCTGGTCACCGGTTGGTTATGTATAGTTTGATTGAAAAATGGATGTAAATTTAATGAATGGTCTGCATAAAGTTCGGCAAGGCTAAATTTTGCCACTGTTTGATTAGAAGAATTGAAGACGTTGCTTTAGCTATTGTTTAGTTTAAATTTTTATTTTGATATTTTTATATTCATGTTATATGATATTTAGAAAGCAGTAGTGTTGAGTCAACGTGCACTACACAGGTACCAAACTCCATAACCGAACATATTCTAATTTTTTTTGATGAGTTTTGAGTTAAAGGGTAATGAAAATAAAACAAAAACTAATTGAAGTTCCTTTGAAACCCCGTTCTTCAACGTAACTTCATGTAGAAGATTTTGTCTTCATCATCATTAGTTTCTATTTTCTGAAAAGTAGTCGCCTGCAGATAAACTAAGCTTCCGAGAGTGGAAACTTATTTATAAAACGTACATTATTCGTCTGTTCAGATTTCACCGTAATGACTCACGGTGCATGTAAAAAAAAAAAAAACGTTTCCTACTAAATTTTGCACCGTCGTGAACATTTCTTTTGGCGATTTTAAGAGAATCACTCGAATAGTCTCTGAAACAAATTCTCTGTTGACATGCTAAGGCGCAGTATCTTCTTGTTCATGTACTGTTGTCTTTGCAAGCCATCTCTTTCAGCCGTGCTGTACCTTAGTACCATTATAAATCGCATATCAAATATGCCCTCTCCTTCTACCTCCTAGTGTGCAACACCTTCTGCGGCACTCCGTATGCATTCGTCTAAATTGCCAAGCCTCTCGTAGTATTTCAGCACCACGCAGGCAAGCACCGACGTATAACGAAGAATGCTGAATGACGTAATTTTTACATTTCCTCAACCCATTTATCCTCGCCGGCCGGGTAAAGGCTGGTTGAAAGTGATGTTGAAGTGAAGAATTAGCACATGACTCCACCGTTGTACACTTACTGAAATACGACTCAGCATCTCGGGTTCGTATTTACTGGGAGCATTATGTCATTCTCTATCTTTTTGTGTATGATCTAGGCACAAATCAGGTTATATGTATGTTGTTTTTTTTTTATTCTTTAGGATAGTTGTTTCGAAACTGTTCGAGTGATTTACTGGAAACATCCATAGCATTTTTCTTAGCTTTCTGCTCACATATGAATATCCTAGGTCAATGCCAATATTGCTTATATGTAAATGTTATTGTCAAATGCATTATCAATCAAAAGTATACTTAAATTGGACACTGCCTATCGGTTTGATTCTGGTTGTTGTTAGTCTGGCAGCGCTGTAAAAAGTTATGTAATCGTAACTTTTTATCATACTGGGTTAAAAGGAGTCTGCCAATGGCTAGTAACGAGTACCTCAGTTATTTCACATAGTTGGTAATACATATGTTACAAAAACAGTGCATGAATAGAACAATCTGAATTGTATAGAATTTTACTGCTAAGCAGAACTAAAATGAAAAAAAGAAGCTGGGATTGACTACTTAAATGAATTGTACGTTCGAATTGTTGGCAAAGCTGGCACTGAGAATGAGATGAACTTTACAGCCAACGTACGGCAACATGCGATATTTTCGCATTAACTCGAGAAAAGGTCAAATGTCTGATTCTAGAGCGAAACACAACAGGTCATTTTGACGCACTGCGAGTACGTTGTCGTTACCGTTTGTGTATGTATAGTTTCATTATTCTGTCGTAGAGATTATCTATCATGTTTGTTTGTATACTTAACGTTACTGTGTCATTTTAAAAATGTCGCGAAACATATTCTCTAGATTAGTAGATCTTTATCGCAAATATTGCAATGTCCTGTACAAATATTTGAAAAGAATTTATGGAACTGTCGAGTGATATCAGACGATGCTATCGAAGAACGAAGCGCAAAAGTATTTTGTATTGTTAACCTATATTACACACACATGATACATCAAGAAAGTAGATATCTTTATTTCCTATTTCCATTTCATTCCAATCATGCACAAACCTTGGTTGCGAATCAGTGAGTATAAAAACATAAAAGTGATTGTATCCGGTGCTCGTTTTGCACGTGTTAGATTTGCGGATACACTGATACTAAAGATATGGTGAGAAGTGCACTAGTTTGTACACAACACACCACCCAAACCCGTACCTGAAGAAAGTGTGCTAATACCGCTTGATATGGTGCAATAAAGTAGCAAATAAGTAGCGGAGTAGCTATGCACATAAATTAACATACAATGGGACGGGCCACGAAAGGATACCAGTGATGGCCAAAATTGTCTGTTGCTATCGGCTACACTGACGTTATGCTTCCGAGTTTGGGCAAGAGTCGCAACTTTGATTCACAGCTACGGAGGCATTGCGTGTACAAAAAATCCAAATTACAAGCCGGTCAGTTAGGAGTGTTTGATATGACAAATCTGTCTAGTGCATTAATTACTTACTGCTAATTGGAATGAAAAATATGCAAATAGTGCAGTATAATCATTGCTTGAATTTAGCGAATTTTTCTGAGTCATCCTAAAATAACCGTGACTTTGAAGCCGAGCAAGAGTTTGTACTTCGTGTTTCAAAAACATTTATTTATATTTATCAGTCTTTTACGGTATTTTCAGTAGATCTAGAAGTACTTGGTATAGTTATCGAAATTCTAGAGCATTTTAGTACATTTGTCGATTGCCAAATTTTCATTAACTTTAGCGTTAGTGGCCTCCAAAAAGGCGATGGTAGGTGGTATGGTGTGGACCATACTTGATTATGGAGGTGGTATAATTCGCGTTGACGGTGTTCAAAGAGATTTCAAAGGCTATTCGCACCTCTCATATGTAATTTTCAAAATGTACATTATGTCGAAAGCAAAAATGTTTCCTTCCTTCTTTTTCGCATGCAAAAACCAAACAAATAGTACAACGAATTGCCTTAAGTAGTTCTACGTCAACATTATGGTCGCAGGTTTCGCAACTTTTCCGTTATTTTTCTAGAAAACGCTACATTTACATTACATTGGTGATGCTGGATGCGATTCATTGATATTCGCCTAATATGTTATGATTATTTAGGGCTGAAATGTTCAGATCAGAGTTCAGATGCTCGGCAGAGCACTTTTTCAAGCCGAAATATCTTGCGGAGAATCTGCAATTTGAGCCAATGCACACTGGGAAAAAATGAACCCAAATTCCCACTAATTAGAAGCTGCTGGGCAACCTGAAATATAGCTTTTTTTATGAAAAATTGGTCAATACATCGATTGGTGATATTTTCATTATGTGCAGGCCACGGGGAAGGGTCTATATTTCCAAAAATAGGGTGAAAAGGGGCAAAATAATCCGTTTCCCGTACCCTGCCCAAAATATAACCATCACCAATCGATTTCTTGACCAATTTTACATAAGGAGTGCTATACACTAAAGTCGCTTTTTACGCGGGGGATACGTGCCGCGTAAAAAGAAACCGCGTAAATTCCGGAATCCGCGTAAAAAAATGCGTTAATTCCGGAATCCGCGTAAAAAAAACCGCGTAAACTCTGGAATCCGCGTAAAAAAACATCGTTAATTTTGCATTCCGAGTGAAGGGGAACCGAAATCCGGGCAAAAAAAAATACCGCGTAAATTCCGGAATCCGCGTAAAAAAAACCGCGTAAATTCCGGAATCCGCGTAAAAAAACCGCGTAAATCCCGGAATCCGCGTAAAAAAACCGCGTAAATTCCGGGAATCCGCGTAAAAAAACGCGTAAAAAGCGACCTTAGTGTATTTAAGGTTGCCAACCCAGCTGCTTCTAATAAGTGGGATTTTGGGGCATTTTTTCCTATTGAGCAATGGGTAAATTGAGAAAGTTTTTCTCATTGAGTCAAAAATGCAGATGCTCCGCCAAATATTTTGTTGAAAAGGCGTAAAAGATCTGAAAAGCGAGAAAAATCTGTTTTGTGAGGCTGGCTTTTGTTCACATATAAAACTACAGTTAGCAAAAGCGTGCGTAACTTTCTGAAGATAAATGTGTTCAATGTAATCTCTGGTGGACTTACCAAATCTTTTTCGAGTGATCGCACTGTGTGTCGGTCAAAAGTTTTTGTTTTTGGCGTATTAATTAGAAACACCCCACTGTGCCAAAATTTCGATTACTATCGAATTTTCATCTGCCTCTGATTTTTTCGCAGAAATGTTACCAACTGGACAATATTTGAGGACTTGTAAGTTAGAAAATATTTCATCTGCGATTTTGAATAAATTTAATTTTTTTAAAGACGTTTAGCACAAAAAAACAATAATTTACTTCCAATGACTCACGACGCAAAAAAAACGTGACACTTTAGAAAAAAAATAAATTTAAACACAACTGACGCAATCCTTCTATAACCTTTCTTCAACTTGGATTTTTGTATGATATGTTCCTTTATTGAAGTTTAGACAACTGAGAAAAGTCCCCCACATGTTACCTGGCCCCTTACACTTTAATCTGGCCCTGCCAACAGGAGATGTAGCGTATGAAGGAGAAACTTTTTTCACTAATCACCATTTTCACGGTACAAAAAGCACAAGGGAACGTTTAACTATTGTGCATTACACCCGTTACGATATTAAAGATCTTGACATCACCGAGAAGAGTACGTTAGAATAAAAATTTATTCTGCAAGCTGATAAGAAACTCTTACCTGTGATCCATATTTCCAGCTTCAACATTCTCGTAGTTCTACTGCATATTTTCTACTATCGTGATGTAAAATATCGTTTACCTCCGGAATCGTTAAACTTCGATTGATTAGAACCGTCTTGTCTAACTCCTCAAACATAAGGATAAATTTGATTGATCCTTGGCTGCCATCGATTCCCACTATCAAACGTTTATCTTGTATGTTTCATCAGGTTTTCATGTAATCTATCAAACCAAAAACACTGCGAGAATACTGTATGCTAGCTTACTTTGTTAGAAAGCTGATACGTTAGAAACAAAGTTTTATATGGGTTTGATATCAGTAGAATCTATTTTATTATATTTTCTGTTATTTTAACACCTAACGGGATCAACTTGAAAACACAACCTGAAAGATTTTTTGCATAACAAACTAACAGCTTCTGTTACATTTTTACTTTGTCTTTCTGATCGGGTAAAGATGTTGGAAATGTTAAAACATTGGTAAACATTTGTATCAACTTTAGAGTAACACCAGTAAAAAAATATTCTGGAGGGAAATTCGTAAGTATAATAATGTTAAGATAAAACAACATAACAATTTTCGAAACCGTTGTACTTTTACAGGGAAAAATAGCAAGAAAACTAGGCTGGACTGGATTTTGATTATTATCATTAATTTTAATAGGCCTTATCCGGTTTATATATGTTAATTTTCGAAGGAAATTTAAAATTAGATCTCTTGATGTTATGAATAGCCCGGGTTGTACAGGAACTATTTTCGCTTATAATAGTTTCTCTTCACCTCATGTTTATAAATTGATTATTTATTATTTATTGTTTAAAATTCTATTTTATCAATATCTATCAATGCGTTGTGATGATACCTTCGACGTTGTGACGTAGAAGCTTTTAGCATCAGGTTTGTTTACTATGTTTTCGTTACCAAGAAAATCAAATTGCTTCTTTCTCCTAACCTGTCAATTTATAATGGTTGGGGTCGACCACTGTTTAATTGAGGTTAAAAAGCCAACGGTGAATAATAAAGTTACACACTTAATTTATCTCGGCAAACTTCCCAACAACTGAGCTCGGCGAAATTTTCCAATAAATGTCAGCAAAGTATTTCGACGAATATTCAGCAAATATAACGATCTACCGTAAGCCAGCAGACATTAAATTTCATTTTCCGAACTGCCGTTAACCGCAAGTTACTCTCTTCTGTGAAAATATGAAATCAAGAAAACAGCTTCGAAAGATATTTTATTCACGCTCAATTATCACTTATTTAAGATGAATTAAATCAACAGTTTTCATGCTAAAATATAGTTTGCATACTAGCCTGCATTAATTACGTTGTAAAAACCACTGAAATTATTGATTTCATGATAAAAATATTCAGTGTGACTGACTTGCCGTTACATTCTACACCGAAGAGAAAAGTTACCGCAAGTCAGTCACATTGCCATGTTGATGCTATAGTGCGTGTTGACGTGTTATTCGTTGCCGTGAAAAGCCGTCAATCCTTCGCAGTTCGGAAGTGTATGTCCATGAGAACTGTTACGAAATGTTGGTGTGGTAAAATCTTGAGATGTACGGAATCGATGAAAGCTCATCCGGTGAGGGTTTGGATGAAGAAACTTAAGCCGGGTTGGTTCATCCGACTACAAATGTCAAGATGATCAAAATCCGTTTGAGGTTCGAGCATCATCTTTGGAGATATCTTGAAACGATTCCCTGGATTCTGAAGGAAGTTTTTTTCGGTACTGAAGATTTTCCGGATAGATCCACGAAGAAACAAACTATGAAAAAATTGGACTTGAATTCGTATTAGCAGAAAATTGCTGCATAGGAATTCATTACCAATTCAAACTAAAAAATAATCCCAATAATTGATAATTGTTACTATATAACTTATTTTTATATAAACGGTCATATCAAACTTCTCTTCTCCACTCTCCATCCATTTTATTGTACCTATTAGGCTTTTTCCTTTAACTAGGACTGACTTTCGGTTATTTTTTCCTCTGGGACTGACTTGCGGTTACTTTTCGTAATAGGACAATTCGACTTGGTATTGATTTTCACTTTTGTTGAACAAACCACTATTTTTTATCGGTACATCTGCAAATACACTCAAAGATAGGCCAAAATCTGATGCTAACTCAAAATCGACAAAATTACAGATGGGACTGACTTGCGGTTACCGGCAGCGAAGTTCTTGAAAATTCTGCCGAAAACTACTACTGAGAACCAGGGCTGTCATTCGCACACTCATTGCGCTCAGTGTGTGAATTTTACGTCAAGGCACAACGAGAACGGTACCTACACATTTTGACAACCAGCAGACACAAAGAAAAATAGCGAAAACGAAATGACTATGAAAGATATCACCAAGTGAGAAAATTTTCAAGAGAGGGAGAACGAACAACACTTTGTGCTGCTTTTTGTGACACATTGCGTGATAACAAAGAGCTTCAGTTTAAGCAGTTTGCGTTGCGTCGCGGGTGGAAAAAATAGCAGAGAAAAGGAACCAAGAAAGGACCATATACATTTTTGAGAATTCATTTCCACACGGTTCTCAATGGCGTGGACGTGTTTCTTAGGACATATTACGCACGTCCAGACATGTTTCTGCCCCGGTATTCATATAAAATCGCTTCATGCATTCACTACTGTGACCGTTCATTAGAGTGGTAATGACTTGTATGGAAAAAAATTATCCATCGTCGCATTTAGAAGTTCGGTCAGTCGAAAAGTGAAACTTTAACCGATCGATTGTTTAATTTTTTGTTTTTGGATAACACCAGATCTCGATGTTTCATGCATTTTTAAGACATTTGGTATCAGAATTTTTTGATATTCAGAAATTTATGAATTACCTGTGCATTTTTTTCGTTGGTCACAAAATAATGCTTTCGTGCTCTCAAAGTCAGATTAAGCTGAAGTTTAGTATGGGAACTTTTTTCGAAGACAAAGCTATTGAGCCCTACTTCTAAACGAAATTCGAAAAGTCTATTTCTATTACCACCCTACTGTTAATGTACGAGACATATTGCGGCTATCTCCGGGAAGAAACCATTTTTAGTTTTGAAACAAAACGCATTGAGCAGCACTGAAAATTAGCTCCTAAATTAATTCAGTAGGAGTCAAATGAAGTGTAAAAACCAAAAAAAAAAATAATACTATAATTATTCGTTTGTCAAATCCGATAATCATTCCCTTAGGCAACACACAAAGTAAGACACAATGTGTGGTGTCGCACATTTTAGCAAATACACAAAGAGTACTCAGTCGCATTTTTTCGGTGCGAAAGAAATAAAAAAAAACGAATGGGGAGAAGAGAACACAATCGAAATATCGGGAGTGGCACGCACGGTTTGATGGCAAATGTGTTGTGTACAAATTTGAGTGGTTCTGTCTGCACTGAGGTGAATTCCAGCCCTGCTGAGAACATTTCGCTGAATTCATCAGCTGTTGAGTTCTCGGCAATAAAATCTAAGTGTGTAACATTTGTTTCTTATAAAACTTAGGTACATTACACAGTTCATAGGATGGCGCGGTGCAATCCATTCTTTTTAATGTAACTGTAAGCCTGGAACTGGTGTTTTAAAATTAGTGTGATTTTTTTTTTGCACATTAATTCAAAAAATTTAAAATCCAAATAAAAAAAAACTCCGTTGAAATTCTAACTTCCTGTGCTTTGACTCTGATCCGGTTGGTTACATTTCTGTTAAAAAAAAATGAGGTTCAGGAATAATAATCGAAATTTGAACACCGTGTAGGGTACTCATAAATACTACTCACTACTCCATCTGAGCAATAAGAGGCCCTCAGATAAAAACTTACATTTCAAGTTGTAAGGTAGCCAATGTATGTGATTTTTTTGAGGATGCGAAAATTGAACACGGGCTGAGGGTATGATTCAGACTTAAAAAAAAATTCTCTCGTCCAGACGGGGAAACGAACCCGCAAGCTTCGATGTCCTGTTTAGACGAGGGAAATTTCTTCTAAGTCTAAATCACACTCTCAGACCGTGTTCATTTTTCGTATCCTCGAAAAAATCACATACAATGCCTACCTTACAACTTGAAACTTTATGTTGTCAAACTTCTCTTAAAACTATATTCGCGCCCCATAGACCGTATATTTGAGCGTTTTCTTGAGTGTCTGCCTGTCTACACGCTAGGTTTCATGATAAACTAAAGAAAATAAATAGATGTATGACTATGCATTTTAATAAGCCACTTTCGTGTAGCTTATGCAGTTAGTGTGAAAATAATTGATTATATTTGTTGATACGCTACGTTTGCGTTACTTTTTTCTCTATGTTCTATACTTGTGAAACCGAAAACCAGTAGTGCCAATTCATTGAGCTACTGAAAAAATTACAAGCACTTATTAGAGATCTAACGAATTTGTCCTATTAACTAGGCATTACCAACATCTCTAATGATAGCACGACTTGTCGGTATCATCAATACAAATTGGTAGGGACCGAAATACAGTGTTCCTAATACGCTTAGTTTCCACTCGAACGATACTGTTTTCTTAGCGATTCCCTGTATAGCGAGAAAGACCAGGAGCACCAGTAAAACGGAAGTAGGTCAGAAAATCTGAGTCAGTGTAACGCCGCAAATTCAAAAGCGGCTCAGCTCGTACGTGCCTGGGTGTTGCACTTGTTAAGATTTAATACTTGAATACAGCGACAGCTACTACCAACTATCAACGTTTAACAGCAACGCAACATGAAGCAGCTATATTTGAGGCCCAGTGGGATCAATGCTATGCAGTCCACCATGGTTTTTGTAAACCTTTCGATTACAGGTGCATATTTTTTTCTTTTTGCGACTGGTGGTAACGTTCCACCTATTTTTTTTTGTAGTTGAACATTTTATTTCGTTGGTTCTAGTGATTCTATCGAGTGGGTTGAATGTAGTTCATTGTGCATGAAGTGCCGTTCATAAAAAGCTTCCTGTAAGGCTTCTTTGTGGACGTTAGCACGAATTATAAGAAATTGCTGCAGAAAAAACAATGGCAAATAAAAAATGCACATACAACTGAAGGGAGTGGGTGCAGCGTTTCTGCGCTAAGTGAAATGCGCGCTCTTTGAATCTACTTTGAAATAAATCAATGGCCAAATGATGTCAGCGAAATAGTAGGAATCAATTTAGTGTTCCAGTTTCATTTTATTTTGCTCCCATTCTTTGACCAAATAAATAGAGAAATTAGGTTCATTAAGTTCAAATTTTGCACTTTTAACCCTCTAGTGCCCAATGTCGCCATTTGGCGAGCTTGAGTCAAATCTCTAAAAAGCTTCAATAGATTCTTAAAAAAGTGTTTACATACAATGATTTATAGTGATTTTACCGAAGCTCGTCTAGAAATTAACTTGGGCACTAGAGGGTTAACAGAAAACTAATATTGCATAATAATAATAATAATTAGTAAAATCCTGCATATTAATACAATCTGAATTACTGTGATTGTTTTTTTTTGACTTCATACTAAGATCGCATGTTGTTACTGATATAATATTTGTTGTAGAACGCGTTGAACGTTTTTGCGTCTTCCTTGATTCTTATCGTAGCGCCGTTCTATACTGTATATAATAAACAGCTGATAGCATCGAAAGTTCTTGATGCATAGCCTGTAGCGGAGCGCAGTTTCCATTTGCCAAGCTAACCGTTGGTAATGACCCTGATGATCAGTATAGAAACACAAGTGCAGATAGTAGAAGCGGGAATTGTCGTGTTACGAAAAAAAAAACATCTGCGCCACTTACACCACATGCATTGAAAACTGTACGCTAAATATGTCACAGCAACAAACTCAAATGAACACTGTAATTAATTTAAGTGATTTATTTAAATAAGGGGCGGATGATGGTTTTGACAGGTGTTCTGTTTTCGTCACTCTCGCTTATAAAATCTTGCAGTTAGGGAACATACTTAAATGACGTAGCATTTTTTTCATGATTTTCAAGCCTCCCTCCCCCCTCGTAGCATTTGGTCACAAAACCTAACCCCCCCCCTGAAAAAAAAGGTAGCATTCGAATAACCCCCCCTCATCTCCGCTTCTGAAAAAACGTACAGAAATACGTGCAGTCTGGTTTTTTACGCGGTGTTTTATACGCGGATTTTTTTACGAGGTATTTTTCTACGCGGATTTTTGAAATTAACGCGGTTTTTTTACGCGATACCGCGCTAATTCAAAAACTTTTTCGCGAATTTTCGAATTAACGTGGGTTTGGAACCAGAAACGTTTAAGTGTTTATCTAGTAGAAGACTTAGTCCAAAAAATACCCACCGCCCTCCGAAAGATCCGGAATGACAGTCAAAGAGGACAACTTTAAATTCTGGTTCTGACGGTTTTTACGCGGATTTTTGAATTAGCGCGTTTTTTACGTGGATTTTCGAATTAACGCGGTTTTTTACGAGGTACGTAATAAAAACCTGACTGTAGTAACATACATACAAAAAATACTTGAAAATAAACCGTGTCTGATTCAATTTATTTACAACTTATAGACTCGTGACTGCATCTTCTGCTTCGAAGGGCTTGTGTTTTGGTACAAGGCGTAAAGGTGTTTAAACAACTTAGTATGATCCATGTCTGCAGAAAACACAGAAACTGTTCCGGAAATGAAATGAAGTATCTTGTAATTTTCACTATTAAAAGCCACAAAAAAGCAACAATTTTTGTATTCAAAACAGATTGTGTGTTTGGAAATTCAAGTGATTGTTTATGTAGCAGAGCTTTTAGAAGATTTCAGAATGCCACAGATAAAAACATTTCGACAGATCTCGCTGCAATACTTTGTGCAATGTTTTAGTGTAATTTTAGAATACATTTTTCCTGCAAAAAAACAGTCTTTAAAAAAAATGCTACGTCGATTTTACTACAACCTTGTCACAGCTTGTCACAAAATGATGATATCCCCCTCCCCCCATAAATGCTACGTCATTTAAGTATGGTCCCTTATGAATAATTCAGCTCCAAACTATTAGGGGGGCTGAATTTCAAATGTACAAATCGAAAACAAGTTTCTTAAAGTTCATTATTGCTCTTCAAAAGGTCATTTCTTCCCAATTCTACATTTTCATTTGAATGAAATCCATTACCAAAGAGCCACATTTTTAATTGAAAAAAAAAAAAGAAATAGTTTCTGCAATTTATCGGTCGCATCACGAACTGAATGAGCGAGAGCGTTGTATTGGTGAAAGAGCACTTTTTTCACAATGCGGCCGTTTTACCTTGGATTCAATATTCAACGTCCTAATGTACAATACAGTATAATAATATTCTTTATTATTTGTTTTATCGTTTTCAAGGTAGACGAGGAATATTATGACTTTCGAATCCCAAAGAAGATTGGCCAACACTTTATCGGTTATTTGTTGTAAACGTTATCAGATTCTCCATCGAAAGTTTGATCATCCTTTTATATTTTATATTTACTCATTTAGCCTTCTTAAACGTGAACGTAAGAATTTAACACTTACCAAACCTTTGCCTAAAAAAATACGAAATTCAGTGAAAAGTGAAAATTTGACAGCTTTCTAGTTAAAATTGGTACACAGATATTTGATTTGCAACACCATCTCTGGTTGTCCATTAGAGATGGTCGGGTTTGGCTTTTTCCAAATCCGTACCCGAATTTTTTTTTTCGGTTGAAACCCGAGCCCGATCTGAACCCGAAACTTTTTTCTTCGATCAAACCCGAACCCGACCCGAATCCGAGAATTTTATTTTTGTGGAACCCGAACCCGACCCGAACTCTGATCCGAAACTCTGAAACCCTAACCCGACCCGAACCCGAGATTTTTTTTTTTTGGGGTTGATTTTTTGTACCAATTTGAGGCTGCCCTGAAGTTTTGAGCTTCGAATGGTATTGGAATGTTAGTGATTTTCACTGTTGCATGAAATTAGACACCATTATCTTATAAACATACTTGTTTTATATAGTCGGGTTTCGGGTTTTCAGACCTAAACCCGACATGTTCAAACCTGAACCCGACCCGAAAATTTTTTTCCCACCAAACCCGAACCCAACCCGTACCCGATACCCTCAAAAATTTTCAAACCCGAACCCGACACTTTCAAAAATTTTCAAACCCGAACCCGAGCCAAACGAAGTAGTGCTTAATATGCACCATGGAACGGGGTGAAATTGATCAATTTTTACAACGATTGCCAATTAACTAGCTTCATGTACATTTTTTCCGAAATAGTATAATTTTAAAACAAGTACTGATATGTGTTCCAGTGAACCTCTATGGCTATTGGTGAAATTTCTATCGTCTACTTCATGGAATAAATTCGATAATTCTATAAGGTACTATGAGGTAAATTGGGGTGAAATTGATCACCATTGAAATCCATACATTCTTTTGGCAATGTCCTTTTTTCGATATGTTCAAGATAAATGATGATTTCTGTACTGAAAAATATCATTTACAGCTAGTTTGGAAACGAAAATAACGATATTTCAGGTTAAAACTTGTTTATTTTGGTTTACGAGCTGCTTGTTGCTAAAATTGCTTTTATTTGATCGTTGTTAGATTGATTTCAGTTCGGTTTGTTCCAAAAGCTCAAAAACTAGCTCTGAAATTAAAATCTTTGTGGTTTCCTGCGAGTTTATCAGTATTACTTTAATGGTATGGAATGATCATTGTTGAAAATTACATTTTTTGAGTTACTATCAAACTTTACTCACTTCTCCAAATTTAACGTAATTAACCCTCAACTAAGACTACTTTAAGTAAATTCAATACTTTTTTTGTTATGTGGAAACTTGTTTGATCAAATTTGATTGAGTTTTGACTGAGTTAGAAGAATTTTCCGAAAATATGAAAAATTGCACCGGCCATGCAAGGGTTAACTTTGACAGGTATGTGAATCACGCAAAAGTTGCGTTTAAGCACACGTTAACATTGCCTAGTGTTGTAAGAGCAATATCTTTTGATAAGTATTTTTCATCACTAATTTTCAGGTGATCAATTTCACCCCACTGATCAATTTCACCACATTCCACGGTATTCTAACTCAAGAAATTTGATTAAATAGTACGACCAGGGCTAGAATAATAATTTGGAAAAAATACTATTTAGATTTTATCTATCAGCGAATATGATAATAATAATATATTTTCCAGTAAGTAAATATTATATAATAATGTTATCAAATATTAATTAATAGTAATAATGATGATAATAATATAATATTATCTCACATTTTCTTTCCAGAGAATGCACATTCAATGATGGTTGAAGGTTGGTCAATCGAGCAGAAGGAGCGATTGCCTGCAAGGTGTTATGAACTGCTAATCACTACCGCTAGAAACGCTGGACTACTGCTTTAGCACCATGCAAACAATGTATGTAAATAACTGTGACATCTTGCTAATGGGATTCAACCATGTTAGCAATAGTAGTAGTCCCAGACTGATTTTAGCAGCCGCATCATCCTTTAGTAGCTTCAAGGCGTGTGTGAATAATACCACTGGTTTTAAACAGTCGCCACAACAGAGGCAACACCACTAACGATGCAAATTGTGTTGGTAGTAGAATCGACTATGAGTGCAAGTGTAAAAATTAAAAGGAAAATTGGAATAATATGAAAATTGTTGAATTCAAGCCAAAATATAGTTTAGTGCATTTGAGAAGAAAGAAACGAAGAAAGTGCAGCGCACATGTGTGGATACGGGATGAAGCAGTGGTCCCGACGGTAGTGAGCACTTCTGTGAAAATTTGTTTTTCATTGTCGTCAAAATAGGACAGCACAAGATTAAACAGAAAAGCAAAGTTCTCAGTGGGCAAACAGCCGGCGATATTTTTCAAATAATTTGGGATATATATGAGATCAGAAGCCGAGACTAAACATGACTGAACCAAAGGGCGTCCTTGCAGGACTGAATCTATCCAGCTTATCAGGTATGCTAAATATTCGTAAATTGTTGTCATTGCAATGACATTGCATTGTATTTAACACCTATCAATTGAAAGTAATTGAAAAGGATATAATTATATTAGTTTAATACGTCAGTGTTTGTGAAAATCGAGAGTAGTTTTATTGTTTATATGTAAGTTTATATTTTTTAAGAATATCTAATGGATATTTTCTGAATGAGGATAATTATTAAGGTGAAACTGTATTGAAGCCATAATCGACCGATTTCGAGCTAATACTTCGAATTTCCAAAGGGTTCGTTTATGCGTCACCTGTGCAAACTAGCGTTGCACCGAATAATAGGGCTGGGAAAAAGTTTTTTTTGTGGAATGTACCGAATTTTCAGTTTACAAAATAATGGTTTTAACTTGACCTTGTCTAGGGTAATTCTCTTTAAATCAAGAATAATTTGGTTTTTAATTTTTTTCATCTTAACATGTTTCGTTGAATATTCGGCCGTCTGTTCAGCCGAACAGATGGCCGAATATTTCACAGAACATGATGATTAAATGTGAAAAATTAACAACCAAATTACTTTTGTATTAAAGTGAATTCTCTAGACAAGACAAGGGTAATTCACTTTAATTCAAAAGTGATTTGGTGTTTAATTTTTCACATCATTCGATAATCCGAATATTCGGTAATTTTCGAAAATAACTTTTTCCAAGCCCTGTTATTCGGTGCAACTCTAATAAAAATTTTATTTTATGTTTGCTGTGGTGAAGCATTAACTTGTACCAAGTCTTGTGCCTTTGAAAATTCAAAGTGGTGGCTCGAAATGGTCACTTTGGGCTTCTGAACCGTTTTACTCAAGAATACTGCCGCGCATAGCAAGTCCGTCCCGTTTGCATGATCATCAAAATTGAGTTGATAAATGGAAATGGTAGCTAACTATGTATAGTTTCGTAACAATAAATGAACTCAACAACTTTGTTCTAAATTTAGGGAAAACATCCAAACATATTCTCCCATCGCGTAAGAAGCAATATATAAAATTATAAAAAACGCGTTTTTCTCGCCTTGCTGAAATTGCGAATGGAACTGATTTGCTATGCACGGCAAAATAGCAATGCAAATCGTCCACAGATTAATCGGTATTCGATTTTTTTTGTAGTACAAAATTAACTATTCTTTTATATTCAATTCCATTCTATTAAGACGCTCAATGGTTTCGTTATAATCGAAGGATCAAAATTGAAACGCTGAGTGTGTGAAGTTAAAAATCGAGCATTCGTGAGTAATCCAACTTTTAGAGCTATCAGTAAATGAATGGCGTTTACATTTAATTCTGAATGTGACTTTACGGTGGAATGTTCTGAACACTCAGGTCGAAAGAGATTTAAAACCACTGCCTCTTGTTTGTCAAAACGGACACTGTAACCTTGTGGTTACGAAGCTCCTACATTTGGAATGCCAGTTTGACACTTGCTGCTCCCGGTGTCAAGAAATCCGTTGCATCATCCTGAAGTTTAAAAAAAGGATTCAGTGTTAGTAGGAAGGTACTGATTCGGATCCACCAAGGTTGGTAATGCAATCTTTATTATGCAAATCCACGTCTCTGAGCATCGAAGGTGTGATTTAGGCTTAGAAAACAAATTTAATCAAAAGAGAAATAATTTAATCGGTTCGTACACAGTAATAAATTTTAAATATTACACGCCACGTAAAATATTTTCTCATTTGAATTTTAGTTGCTTCTGACGTAAACTACATTTTTGTTTGAAAATAATGTGCAGTATCATTTAAATTTCAGTAGCTTTTGACGTAAACCATGATTTTGTTTGCAAATTATGTGCATTATTATTTAAATTTGCGTGGTATATTATGGAATTTTCTATCATAAGCGATGGAAGTAATTCTTCACATGCGATTAGACATAAAGTTTTCTAACTGTGTAAAGTATATATGACTAGATGGCTCGGGTTTAGGGTAAAATTTCGAGCGCTTAACGCGTTTAGTCGCTTGACTGTTCTATAAAAGTGTGGGTATAATGGTTTCCCCCGGCAAATATTTTTGAATAAAATCTTAAAATATGAATGTTACTTATTTCTAGTGCAATACTTCACACATATCGCCTAACTGACAAGAATCTCTATTTTAAACTATAATATACTAATATACTACTTTCGGGAACACGAATTATTTTATGGTGGTTTGACATCCCCCTCTTCTCTGAAAGGGAGGGGTCCCACACAGATGAACAGAGAACTAATGGAACCAAATTTGACATAAGGAGGTTTTTAGAAGCAAGAAATATTTATGTGGCAGTTCGAGACCCTTCCCTCCTCTACAAATGAAACACAAATTTCTACATAACTTTAGGACCAATCAGGCAAATGAAACCGATTTTGGAAGGGGGAAGGGCGTTCCACACAAATGCAACACATGTCTTAACTAATTTTCCGAGAAAACAGCTTTAGATGATCGACATGATGCACAGAAGGCAATAAACGACCGCTTTTAATTCTTCCGGTTCTGGCAAACAGACCAAAATGCCCGAATACCACCCAATATGGGTGCTTCCGGAACTAGAATGATGCCCAAAGGCCAAAAATTACTTCGCATGTCATTTTGAATTCCAAGAAGGCGACTTCTATTCTCTGGGAGACAGCTTAAAGTTGTCGAATATCATCCAATATAAATATTTGCGTAATCGGGATGATGCACAGAGGCCTACAATGGACCCCAGACACCATTTTGAATTTTAGGTTGACGACTTCCGGTTTCTGGGAAACAGCCCTAAATGGCCGAATGTCACCCAATGTGGGTATTTGCGAAACCAGAGTAATTTTCAGAGACCAGAAATTGTCTTCAAATGTCAATTTGAATCAAAGAATACGACTTCCGGTTTCTGAAGAACAGCTTAAAATGTTTTAATCCAATATGGTTATTTCCGTAATCGATATAATGCACAGACGTCAACAATTGACCCCATATTATTGATCACCATATTATTTTCAGAGAGTAATTTTATTAGTTTTTTATAAAAGTTATTACAATAAACATTTTCTGAAATAGTTAGCAATTGGCAATGCCAGTTGAGGTTTTTGTTTGATTGATTTCATTCCCGCAGTATTTTTGAGCCTAATATCGACGAAAGAAAAACTCATTTCGAATGTGTTGATGACTCAATCAAAAATCCATAAGTTGGAATTTAAACTAAAGTAATTAAACCTGCAAAAAGGCTTCAGTCAGGACAGGCACATCTGCCGAAAAATAAAACTAATTTTTGTTATATCCTTTCCAGTGATCCCAGCATCGAATCGGCTGCGCGAGCTTGAATCGCTTATTATCGATAATGTCACTTCAAACAACAACCTAAATAGTGCCGGTTTGTCATCGGAAAAGTTCCTCTCCATCGAAACTCTACTCGACTGTCTGCTGGTGCTTTACGATGAGTGCTGCAACTCATCCCTAAGGCGAGAAAAAACAGTCTCTGATTTCATCGAGTTGATGAAGTCGGTGGTGCAATGCATCAAACAGCTGCGTTTGTCGCGAGAGGACTTCGAAGTACTGAAGGTTATCGGCCGCGGCGCCTTTGGTGAAGTATGCGTCGTACGAATGAATAAAACTAGTCAAATCTATGCAATGAAAATTTTGAATAAATGGGAAATGCTGAAGGTGAGTATCTAATAATAGTTAAACTGCTTGAAACTATCAATATTACACAAGAAACCGCACAGTGGAATAGTGGGATTTGTTTTTGAGTACCTTAGATATCCATTTTCCGGCTTAAAATAAAAGCATATAGAAACAGCCGATTTTGATATATACATTGGAGATATTATGTTATACAAGCATTTTTATAGTATCACTTTCCACTGCGTAATGCGTTGATTTTATATTCATGACCAATTTTCTATACGATACAATTCTGCCCGATTACTGTTTCATAGCGAGCCGAAACTGCGTGCTTTCGTGAGGAACGTGATGTATTGGTGTTTGGTGATCGAAGATGGATAACCAACCTACACTATGCTTTCCAGGACGATATCAATTTGGTAAGTGAAAACAGTGATGAGGTACAACAAAACTTTCAACGTGGACATATAGTTTCACAACACTTCTTCATATTTCCGTGCTCAAATATTACAATTTTTTTAAAATCATACAATTAAACAACAACAACATCTAGTTCATTACAAATGTTATTTCTCTTCCTTTTTCCATAAACCACTTAACTCTCAGTATCTCGTAATGGATTATTATTGCGGCGGAGATCTGCTGACATTACTAAGTAAATTCGAAGATCGTCTTCCAGAGGACATGGCACGGTTTTACATTACCGAAATGGTTCTCGCTATTAACAGCATTCACGAACTTAAATACGTCCACCGAGATATAAAACCGGATAATATTGTGTTGGATGCGAGTGGTCACGTCAGATTGGCTGATTTTGGCTCCTGTCTGAAACTAGGGCCTCAGGGCACAGTGCAGTCGAATGTTGCTGTTGGTACACCGGATTATATTTCCCCTGAAATTTTGCGGGCGATGGAAGATGGCCAGGGGAAATATGGACCTGAATGTGACTGGTGGTCACTGGGGGTTTGTATGTATGAAATGTTATTTGGGGAAACTCCATTCTACGCCGAAAGTTTGGTGGAAACTTACGGTAAAATCATGAATCATAAAAATTGTTTTGATTTTCCGAATGATGATGAAGAATATCAAGTTGGTGAGCATGCGAAAGATTTAATTAAAAGGTTAATTTGTGCGCCTGAATACCGGCTGGGTCAAAATGGAATCGATGATTTCAAAACGCATCCATGGTTCGAAGGAATCGACTGGGATACGATACGAAACGGTCAAGCGCCGTATATACCAGAGGTTTCTAGTCCAACCGATACGTCTAATTTCGATGTAGATGATACGGACATTAAGTTGTCTGATGCGGTGCCTCCAACAACGAATCCTGCCTTCTCAGGACATCATTTGCCTTTTATTGGATTCACGTTTACCAAGGAGAGTAGCATATCGGATGTGGGGAAACTGTCACGTGCCATTAGCAATTTAACTAATAGTCAATTACAACAACAGCTTGCTCCGCTAACGTTAGATGGCAATCAGCAGCAAGGGAATGGAATGTTCAAACATGGCTCTGAAGAGAAACGTCTCAGTCCTGACAGCACCCGAAAACTGCAGGATGAAATCAACATACTAACAAAGCGGAACTGTGAGTTGGAAAGTCAAATTAAAAGCTTTGAGCGACAAGAATTTGCGGTTCGAAGCAGCAGTAATGCTGTTTCCGGTGATGCAGTCGATGGCCAGCTAGATGCTAAGCTGAAAGAATATGAAAAAAATATTCGACAGCTGCGGCAGGAAAAGGATGACCTCCAAAAAGAGCATGCAGATGCAATCGAAAGACTGAAACTACAAGATAAGGAACTGAAGGATGCTCTCAGTCAGCGAAAATTAGCGATGGCCGAATATACCGAGGTAACCGATAAATTGTCGGATTTGAGGCAACAAAAGCAGAAGTTGTCACGTCAGGTACGCGATAAGGAAGAGGAAGTAGAAGTTGGTATGCAGAAAGTGGATACACTTCGGAGCGAACTTCGCAAGATGGATAAAACAAGACGTGAACTGGAAGCAAGACTACAAGATGTGCTGTCAGAAGTTACCAGGGAGCGGCAGCTAAGAGAACGATCTGAAGACTACTGTCGCCAGCTGCAAGCCGAAGCAAGAAGCAGAAGTTCTTCTGATTTGGGTTCTTCGAATTCACTAGGAATCTCATCCTCCGATTCTATCCGACTGGAAATCGACCGGTTAGAAGTGGAGTACAGTGAAAAAATAAACCTGCAGCAGTCACGATATAATACGGAAATCTCTGCTCTTCGGGATCAGTTGAATGAAGCCGAAAATCATCGGGAAATGCTACAGATTGAGCTGCAACAAGCTCGCGACAAGCTGGATTCTTCGCGCCTGGAATCTATGACCGATTCTGAAGAAACAATATTGGAATTGCGTAAGCGACATGATCGTGAAAAGAAGATTCTTTTGGATGATAACCGCAAAATGATCTCTGATCTGGAGATTCTCAGTGAACAGAACCGACGTTTGCAGAATGAGAGACTGCAAATGGAAAGCGATTATGAGGAATTAAGGTATAAAATGTTATTTTATTTGCTAATATTGAAGCCGCTTTTTATATTACATTCTGACATTTCAGGAATAAACGCCAAGCGTTTAGTCAATGGGAAAGGCAAATTTCTGAGATCATTCAATGGGTGTCGGACGAAAAAGATGCTCGTGGTTATCTACAGGCACTAGCTACTAAGATGACTGAGGAACTGGAGTTCTTAAAGCATTCTGGTTCATTGAATCACAATGCTAGCGATAAAAATTGGCGCAATCGACGGTCACAGAAACTAGATAAGATGGAATTACTTAACTTGCAGAGTTCACTGCAAAATGAGATCCAAGCAAAGGCTCTTATATCAGAAGAACTGACGCGAACTAGAACGGATTTGGTTTCTGCTCAGAAGTAAGTTTACAGAAAAATTGAACAACAGTTTGACAATCGATATGTCGTAAATTTAATTTATTTGCGAAGACCGGATACTTTAGTCGTTTCCCACATATCCCAAACAATTTAACAAAACAACAAATATATATATATATATATATATATATATATATATATATATATATATATATATATATATATATATATATATATATATATATATATTCAGATACATTGAACGAATTCTTCATTTTGCAGGGATTTGCGTGAGACTCGCCAAATTTGCGAATCCATTGGTAGCGAACTGAAACGGAAAGACAGTCAAATAAAGGAATTGCAACAGCGGCTGGAATCAAACGAAGGCTGTGAGTATAATGGCAATTTTTTTCAACTGTTCAAAATTTCGCAACGCTCTTTCATTGTGTATTTTTCTGTTAACACATTGTCCAGTGTGATTTTGGGTAAATAATCGAAGGAAATTTCTATGTTATTCGGAAAACAGTGCCAGTCGATTTTTCACCTGCTCAAAAAACAAACCAAGACTGAAATGTTCCCCGCAATAATATTTGCGTAGGTGTAAAATATGAAAATATTGTCAACATGTGAAGTGTTTGCGATAGAAAGAATTTTAATACGCCATTGATATTCCTAATCACTAGCTGTCTCATGCTAAAAGACGTCATTTGGGCATAAAGAATTCATGATTTTTGCAGTGGGTGAATTGTGTCTTCTTTTAAATGTGTCACATTTGTTAGATCGTTTTTATCTGCTTACACCACATTATGAGTTTCGACTACACATTGCAATTTTGTGTTTAATTGAAATAATTTGAAGAAATAATTGTTAATCTCCTGTGATTCAGTTATTTTCAAGATGAATTTGACTTTTCTATGTCGAAGCATTCCACTTTTTTTTTTAATTCATAGCAAAAAGTCATTAATGTTTTCTTTAGGATTGATTCTTTCACTACAATCTTGGTCCAATAATGTATAAAATTTTTCTCTCAGGAAAGAGTTTATTTATTTTCACATTCGATGATACTTGTTGAAAATATATAAGTTTTTAAGAGTGCAATCCTTTGAACCGCAAAGGGGCATTTCACATTTTTTTCCTATCTGTGTTACAAAACTTCAGATAGAAAAAGTTTTTGTTTTTGTTATTTGCTGCGGAATGTTCTTTTCTAATTATTTCATTTTATTTATATTTTGGACCAACGAGTGTTTTTATGGTCTGAAAAAAAAATCTTATACAGCAGATTGAAGGTTGAGTTCCGAAGCAAGTTATTTTAAACAAAATCTCCTACATGTCAACACTGCCAGGAGTTTCGTATAAAGTTCAAAGTCAAGATTTATGGGGAAAAGTGTTTATCCAATTAACGACTTATATATTAGCATAGTTCAAATCTTTTATCTTATATGTTTTGAGCCAGATTAACTGACAATCAAGCTGAAAATTAAATCATAATAAGTGGTTTCGGTTTTTTTCCCGTTAATGCTAGCGATGCTCAGATACGGGAATATAAGACTTTCGGGGTGAAGTTGAAGTTTAGTAAACTTTTTTCAGTGCTTTTCAGTGTGCAGTTTGAAAGCGATCTAAAGAGCTTCGATATAATTAATTATTTAAAAAATATGAACGACCTTTTCAGTGATTTGAAAGAAGCCTAGAACTGTCACCATACTTTGCCAATATGTTAAAGGTACCAATCGTCGTGTTTTTAATATTTTGTGATTTTCGACTGTTCCCAATGTCAAAAGCTCAATAATGTGTGCCTAAGAATAGTAACGAAAAATATGTTATAATCATGGCTTCGGCAGGTTTTCTATTACACTCTTTTGCCAGTTTGATTTATACTCACTTTAATGGAAGTAAAGGATGCCTCTCAGTCGCCAATTACTCCACAACCAAAATAAAAAGATCGATGGAAACACAAAAAAATGGTTAAGAACTATTTGCAAATCAGCGAGAAGATAAGGTCAGTTAGTAAGTGGGAGATCTTAGCTAAATAATAAAACTTTTTTGAGATACGAAAAAACTTTGATTACATAACCAATCATTAAATTTTGAAAATTGTAAATAGTTTTCGAACAACACAAGAAATATAATTTCAAAAAACTCTAAAATTGCATAATTTTATCAAAAGATTATATTTAGGTTAAAAATGCAATTTGTACTAAAAAAATTTTTCACATGCTAGTAAGCTCAATATCACATCAGTCATGATCTCTGACACCACGAGCAATGTTCTCCTTGATTACTTGCCGAAGCCATTCTATATCTGTATGAAAATTATCATGTAACGTGCGGTAAAAAGAACTACGTGGCAATTAATGCCTCACGGTATGTGTATTGAGAATCGTGATGAGGAAAAATCGAAATATTGACTTCAATGTCGCGCGGAGTTGACATTCATAATAAATTGTATTGTATTGTATTATTAAAGATTCAAGCACAGCTGATGAAAACAAATAGAACACTTAATACTAAAATAAATTTGAATGTCCCTCAATGCAACATTATTTCAACTACTTCAATGTGTATGTAAAATAATAAACATTTTACCAACAGTTTTCGTAAACGGATGAAAACAGTTTCTGTTGATATAGTGTTAGTTTTTCAACCGTTATCATCCGTTTCTACATTGTTTTAATAGTAGATAGGTAACCGATCAATGTGTCGATGTTACTGGTAATATAAAAGCTTAGCATTCATTCTCGCATATAATATATATGTATTTGTACTGATCGTTATGATATTTGTTGTGTCATGTACGACCGCAGCAACTTCCAGCGTACCAATGACAACTACTGAGATCTCAAGCGCTGATGACGCCAGGTGCTACCCATCCGATATAGTATCGTCGAAAACTATCCAAGTACAGAGCAACAATGGCGATGAAGAAAAACCTCTAATTGTTCTCGACATAGACGAAAATATTGGAATTACCAACGAAAATCCACCACCTTCTACGAATGATATGATGCTGGTGCAAAACTTGATGAAAGAGTTAATGGAAGAGTCTGATCAGATTAGCGAATCTCCTTCCATGGATGACGGTGAAACCGAATTAACGGATTTCGAACGGGAAGTTCTGAGTAAGTACATGACGGAAATGAGTGAGCAGGTGTTTACTGACAAACCAAACTCCGTGTGCCATTTGACGGCAACGGATCACCAGCAAAAGCAGGATATGCAGAAAGTGATCGATTTTTCGCCTATTGCGCTGGAAACAAAACCGGACGAAGACTCGCATGATCTCGATCGGTTGAATAACAATCAAACGACTAGCAACGTTATTGTTGAATCGCAAGTGTTGGATACAAATGCTAACCAAATTAGAGTTACAGCGTCTGAACCGGATGTGCCACCAACCGATTATCTAGCGAATAGCTGCACAGCGAGCGTCGACCAGCAGCAGCAAGAACCATCCGTTGCAGTATCACCAAAGGTCACTAGTAATAGTAACTGCACTGTCATTACGACCGATAACAGCGCAAACATCATTCAATCTACCAATAATATCATCTGTACTTTCACTGATTGTAAAGCTCTGTCTACTACTACCTTCGCTACTGATACTAACCCAAACGACAGCATCATTATTTCCGGCGCTGCTACAAGCAATCAGATACAAGAAATTCAAATTCAGCATTCACCACAACAGCAAAACCAGCAGCAGCAGCAAGAGCAACGCAGTCGAGCAATGAGACGAAATTTTTCTGTTTGGGTTGGTGTTACATCGTGTGTCTGGGGGATCTTGATTTATCTATTTAAATCGTATACGTAATATTTTTATTATCACCTGTTTTACGAGTTTGAGTGTTACTTGGTTTTTGTGTTTTTCAGTTTGTTTGTGTTTTTTCATCTCTCTTTTTACTTGCTACCTTATTGCTATTACTCTTTTTAATATCGAACCTGCTAGTTCATGCTAAGTTTCTCAATGTTTTACCCAGTATTGAGTTTGTATTACGACGTGTTTTTTTCTTGTTTCATCGTTTTTTTTGTATGTAATTGTATTTTTCGTAAGTGAGGAGAGCGGATATCTTTTGGCTTATACTCATTCATTTTCAAACTATTTTTGTAGTATCTTCACTATATAGAATCAACTTAGAAAAAGTCATATTTGATATTCTTGATACTTATAACTGATATTCCAGAATATAATAAATTTTTGAAAAGTTTTTTTTAAATTTCAGTTAACAAATTAAATTTGACTTACAACAAGAAGTAACTGAGTTCAAGAAATAAATGCAAGAGTATTAACGGCGATTTTTTGTTGTAACAACAAATTCTGAGCCTATCAAACATACAGTCCTATAGCATTATTTTTATGTTATTTAACGTGTAAACGAATAAGTTATTTTTGGTTTTAAAATGTACTATTTATTCACCCCCGAAAAGCACTGCCATACTACCCCTAAGTTCATTGAAATACAGTAACTTGCTATTAACCGTTCAGAAACGCTTAAGCTGCTTGTGTCTTCGAAGAGTAAGATTAGAGCTAGAAAATATGCGCTCTCCGTACAATACAAAAGAACTAATAAAAAACTAATTCAAGTATCACCTCGCTAAAACCAGTATCATCCTTAACGTTAAAGTTATGCGCACGTCTACAGCAATTCTACGATTGTTCTTTTTCCAGATCTATGTAACAATCTTAAACTCAAAGAATGTTGTAGTAAAAATAACAGAAAAATAATCGACTCTCACTCGACTCCGATCGCGGCCATGCCGATGAGCAACGACCATAACCGCCGCCACAGCCTATCATCATCCACCGATCCGTCAATACTCATTGCTTACACGCATGCATGCGTAGCAAACGAACAGCCGCTTCATGCCGCAACGACAATCACCCCATTAGCGGCAGCGATAGGCAACGAACTTATCCCTCCTAATATGACGTCACCTATATCCCACAGTCTACGGTCCGGCTGCAACAACACTTTTAAAATACGCGAAATACTGTCACAAATATTGAATGTTACCAGTTCACAACAGCCAGTACACGAACAAGTAATGTCAGCTACCCCACCAAAGAACACAGCCACTAATGGAATAGTTCAAAATGGTCAAACCAACGAAAATCTAGTCCTTAATTTGCAAAATCAACAACCGAAATGTGTAATTGTTAGTAAAGGTCGTCGAGGAGGTAGTAATAAAAAAAGGCGAAGGAAAAAACGGCATTAGCTCAACACATTAAATTTTTTTTCCCGAGGGCATTTAAAACTATGCTGAGATCTTGTTTGTTTTCATTGCCGCGAGTACTTTGAAACATCATGACAATGCTTCGATTCTCACTATATCTCGTTTAGCTACTTCCTAACTTAATTCTTAAAATCAACTAAATACTCGTAACATCAATATTGGTAAACGTCTGAACGCAGAAATAAATTTTTGAAAATATTCTAATGTTACGGTGTTCCAAAAATAAAAACATTATACTTTTCTATATATTATACATTATGAATGTAATGTAACTTTGACTGCATAACAAATCAATTACTTAAACAATCATTTGTGCATTGTTTTTTTTTAATATCAGCTAAAGAGATAAGTGAGATCACGTGGTGTTGTAATTAAGAAGCTGTGTTCTCAAATATTGTTATAAAAAAGCGATGGTAAGGAAATAATAATCGAGATGACCAGCTGGAATTTATCACACTACAACTTAGATACTAAGTTTCGTTCATTTGTTTCGAATGCAATATCAAAGGTGCAAACAGAACTGGCCCCGAGCTTTGGTTGTGTATTTTTTGGCGTAAGTTAACAGAAGAACAAAATCTGAACGGTTTTCCAGTGATATTTACGGTAGTTATCATGTACATTTATTTAAAACGTTACAAGCTGTTAACTATTTAGAGTTAGGTTTTGTAGATTTATTTTGAAATTTAGATTTGTCAAGATCAACGCCATTTGAACGGGTTTACAAACTTATTGTGTTTCAAATGCTCGGAGTAAAAATGTTACCGATTTGTTTCTTTTATGAAATATAAAAAAGTTATCATTGAACACATTAGTTTTTATTGTTTTGTGTTAATTGTGTAAAATACATACGCCCAAAATGCTTTTGTGACTCATGTCATGTCAGCTTCTAATGTGAAATGTTTGAATTTTGATTTAAGTAACCGCAACTGACAAATGAAGGATTCTCAATTATAACAAACTTAAATCATCAAAGCATTCATTGGCAGGGAAAATTACCAAACCAATAGGAAAATCCCAACTGCATATGATGGGACTTTTTTATTGTGGGAAAGCTTTCTCAAATTTATGTTGGTCGTATCATTTTTTATGATTATAAATCTAGTACTGCTTTGGTGACGCAAGGCGTCATTGATCATTAATACTTCTTGGATAAAGCTAACCATGGCTACGGATAATGCTTAAACAGTGAGCAAAACAACGTTTTTGAGCTAATGCTTTAAACTTCATATCTATCAAGTCATATTTGTTTCGAAATATCGGCCATCATACATTATTTTGGATCACAACTCTTCATGTTATCAAACATTATAAAATCACATTCCTAATAGTAGATTTCTTGTAAGGGAAAGAAACATATTTTGCTAACATATGCGTTTTCTCTCTTTCTGTTTCCCCGTATTCATGCCAAAATCACAAACCACAAACAAACAAACACCCGCATACATAATCTGCGCCGTGCCTCTTATTTTGTGATGTGCCAACTGTTAAACAATAAAAATCCCAAAAAAATCGACGCTCTATTAAACCCGTAAACCATAAACGCATGTGTGCGATACTGCTGTGTCTAATCAAAACAACAATCTTCAACTTGGGTTTGCCCAATCACCAACATGGTGGTAACTTCTAATTGGACGAAACTGCAATTAAAATCTCAAATTCACACTCATCTTGTGTTGCGGAATAACACTGATCTAATCACGATGATTACACACTGAAACTGGCAATGAAAACTGCCGACTACGTCGATGGTTTGTAATGTTCACGAACCAGTCTTGGAGAGACCTTCTTCGCAAATGTCCTATTTGGATCATTTCCTGAAGGAATCAGGCGGGGGATCCAGCTCCACGACGCACACCAATTCAACACTAGCAGTGAATATGGTAAGTGTACAACGATGAAAATGAGGTATCGTAATAATACTTTTGTTTCAATCGCAGCCGTCCCAACAGAACAGTCAGCACGTAACCTCAACTAGTTCTTCATCTAACAATCTTACCAATACCCCAATGAACCAACACAATCAGAGTTTATCCTCATTACACCAGCAGCTGCAGCATCAACAGGCACACCAGCAACAGCAGCATTTACAACAGCAACAGCAATCGCACACCTATAGTAACCAACAGCAAATACATCAGATGCATCACTCCAATTATTCGATGGAAAGCGAAGAAGGTGACGTTGAAGACAACAGAGGCCATTCGCTGTCTAGTTCAAAGAGTAATCTTAGTGATCATTCGTTGGTAAGTTGATTATTACAGCTATATAATTATTAAACAAATGTTGAAGCGTTTAGTATTATAATATAGTACGAAATGGAAAATAGCTTTATTCAATCAACTCCCTTGCTTTTTTGCAGAGCATGCACAGCGTTATGATGACCAAGCAAAAGGTGCACCAATTCCTGGTGCGAACGTTTTCTAGTCCTACAAAGTGTAACCACTGCACCTCACTAATGGTTGGTTTGACACGACAGGGTGTGGTGTGTGAACTGTGTGGTTTCGCTTGCCACATGATCTGCTGCCAGAAGGTGCCCACACAATGCCCGGTACCCTCCGACCAAACCAAACGACCCCTAGGTATCGACCCGACACGAGGTATTGGGACGGCCTACGAGGGCTATGTAAAGGTACCTAAGCTTGGCGCAGTCAAACGTGGTTGGGTGCGACAATTTGTTGTTGTTTGTGATTTTAAATTGTTTCTGTACGACATCACCGCCGATCGTAGTGCGTTACCAAGTGTTCATGTTACTCAGGTACGTGTTCAGTTAAAGGCACCTAGTTGATAATTTAGTTGGATTTCTTCGTTTCAGGTATTAGATATGCGAGATCCAGAATTTGGTGTCTCCGGAGTTCGCGAAAGTGATGTTATTCACGCAGCTAAAAAAGACGTTCCTTGTATCTTTAGGGTAAGTGCACTTTACCACGAATTTTGAATAGAACTATAACATTAGTGAATGAAACTGTCACATAAAAACGTAGAAGAGTTCTGCAAATCATGTTCATGTTTCCTTCAGATAACAACCTCCCTATTGGACGGTGGTACTTCGCTTCAAACTTTAATGCTTGCGGACACCGAGTCGGAAAAGGCGAAATGGGTGGTAGCGTTAAGCGAATTGCATCGAATACTAAAACGAAACAATTTACCTAATACTGCGATATTCCGTGTGAAGGAGGTACTGGATAGTTCCTTGTCAGCCATTAGAAGTGCGCTGAGCGCGTTGATTATCGACCCAGACCGTATTCTGCTAGGAACGGAAGATGGTTTATTCTGTCTGGACTTGGATCGCAGCGAAATTGCTCGAATAGGAGAAAGTAAAAAAGTATATCAGCTGTGGTACATTGCTGAGGAGCAACTGTTGGTGATTTTATGCGGTAAACAACGCCATCTGCGGCTGTTGCCAATTCGTGCGTTGGAAGCAACAGACGTCGAGTGGATAAAGGTAGCTGAATCAAAGAATTGCATTACCGCCTGCACAGGAATTATTGAACGTGGACCGCAACCAGTTTATTGTATCGTGATTGCGTTGAAACGACAGAACACTTCGCAGATAGTGGTGTACGTCGTTAATCGAAACCGCAGTCGGCACCATAAAATGTGCGAATTTACAGTGGCCTATCCAGTGCAGAGTCTTCAGGTTCTCTCCGACTTACGTTTGGCAGTAGGCCATCAGAGTGGTTTTACAGCGTACTGTCTGCAAGGAGAGGCTCAAGCAATGCGTAAGCCACTGGAAAAAAGTGTATCAATGTGATATTTACTAAATATCAATATTTTGCAGCCCTTGTACATCCGGAAAACCAGCTGAATAACTTTTTGGCATATTCAGGTGTTGATGCATGGCGAGTAATCGAATTACAATCAGGTCAAGGCTCGAACGGTATTTTTTATTTGGTATGTTGGAGGAATAACACACTAAAACTGTTTTTCTTTTTGTAGCACATGGGGAATATCTACTAGTGTTCCAAACTCTAGCCATCTATGTCGATCTGCAAGGTCGCAAGTCTCGTGATCGGGAGATTATGTACCCAGCAGTACCTACTCATATTAGTGAGTATAGCATATCATTACACTGATTCATAAGATAGTTGTTCCAAAGCATGATTGATGTTTATTTAACATATTTTCAACAAGCATTCTTCATTGTTTTGTTAAAAATATATTCTATACTGTAGTAAAGGCAGAGCAATAATGGATCAACCTCTACAGACTTTTATGTAATTTGTTATGTTGTTGAAAAAATACTTCTAGCTCTCTGTAAGGTATGTGTAACACAACCGATCTAA